>NW_026728429.1:27500-58247 GCF_030684315.1 Stegostoma tigrinum | reverse complement strand
AACAGGTCATCAGCCCAACATATCCACACTGCCCCTCACAGCATCCCACCCAGACCCACCCACCTATAACTCACTTAACCTACACATCACTGAACACCTTGGGAAATTTAGCATGGCCAATCCACCGACCTTGCACATCTTTTGACTGTGGGAGGAAACTCGAGCACCCGGAGAAAACCCATGCGGGCACATGGAGAGTATGCAAACTCCACACAGAAAGTCACCAAAGGGTGCAATTGAGACAGCGGTGTTACCAGAGCCACTGTGCTCTATATTATGCTCATTAAGCTGCAAGCATTTTTTTTAAAGAAAGGAAACTTACCATCGTCACAGGATGCGAGTGCTTTCAATTTTCTATCAGCTTGAAAACTTTATCCATATCTGCCTTCACAAGGCAAGGCGATGGCAATGGTGTGAGACTGGTTCGTATTCAGCAGCTTGCCATGCAAAAAATTACGGCACTTTCAATGCTTTTTTCCCTAGGGGCATAACAGAAAGACAGGAACATGAAAAAAATCCTGAAATTTTTCTCAAATTTCAATCTCAGGGGGACCATCCATTCATCAAAATCCATAACCAAAGTGAAAAGTAATTGATTCACTTTAAATCAACTATAACACTAATTTCCAAAACTTTGAAAATTCAATGTCCTGTTTTCGAAGATGTCTGCATGTTCCATGTAAAATCATGTATTTTCCACTGCCTACCAGGCTAATCATTGGCTCACTATGATCTCTGACTCACTCTCTCGCCCTCTTTGATTTCTGTAATACCCCGCCATCCCTACCCTCAGCGACCTGTGCTCACATGCTCGAGGCTTCTCCAATTTTCTGACGTTCCTGCTAATGCTTTAAGATCCCCGCACTGAATGTCAGCAATTTTTTCCAGAAGCCTCAATGACTACTGCCCAGCGGCTCTTCCATCCATATTTATGACTATGACGTGCTTTGAGAGGTTGGTCATGGGTCACATCAACTCCAGCCTCCCACATTCCCTTGATCCACTGCAATTCACCTGCTGATGCAGCAGATCCATGGTAGATGCCCTCCTCCTTGGCTTTACACACATCTCTGGAATGTCCAGATAACAAGGGCATCTACGTCAAGCTCCTACTTATTGACCACATCTCCACCTTCAACACCCTAATTCCAAACAAAAACATCTCCAAGATTGAGAGGAGGATTAATTTCTTATATTTTTATGCCAATTATATGGCTGAATTAATTAAGTCGATTTAATTTTCAAACAAGTCTAGGTTCCATTTTATTTTATCAGAGTCCAAATGTAAATTTATTCACGTTAAAATTATTTGTATGTTGAATCCATTCATCTAAGTTCTTATGACACTTACAAAACATGATGTAGCAAGGACACCCAACATGCTGTCTCTATGATAACACGGGGTTGAGCTGAATGAGCACAGCAGGCCGAGCAGCATCAGAGGAGTCAGAAAGCTGACGTTTTTGGTCTAGATCTTTCGTCAGAAAATGGACGCTAAAGATTCTGAGATAACAGCTGTCGAGCTGGATGATGCTGCTTGGCTTGTTGTGTTCATCCAGCTCTACACCTTGTTATCTCAGATTCCCCAGCATCCGCAGTTCCCGCTATCTATGTGGGCCTCCTCCTATGTGGGCGCTCCAGTTTCCTCCCACAGTCCAAAGATGTGCAGGCTAGGTGGATTGGCCATGCTAAATTGCCCGTAGTGTTCAGGGGTGTGTGGGTTAGAGGGGGATGCGTCTGGCTGGGATGCTTCAACGGGCGGTGTGGACTTACTGGGCTGAAGGGCCTGTTTTCCACACTGTAGGTAATCTCATCTCTGATCATGTGCCTCTGTCTCAGTTCTATCACGATTGCATTGAGACTTACCCTTCGTATTGGCCCTCTAATAATGGGGCACTTCCTCAAGACTGACCATACAGAATTGAGTCGCTGCCTCAGCATTGACCACTTGACAACGAGCCACTGGTTCTGAATAGAGCTGCAAGACCTCAGTACTGACCCTCCATTCATGGGGCATGCCTTGAATTCTGACACCTGCATAATGAGGCACTGCCTCTGACAGCAATGCACTCCCTCAGTTCTGACCCACTCAGCACTGAAGATCTAACAGTGCTTCAATATATCAGTGTTGATCCTATGAGAATGAGGCAGGCAGTCAGTGCTGAGCCTCTGATAGAGCTGCATAAAGCTCATTCCTGATGATTTAAACATGTGCATACCCTCAATTCTGACAGGACTACACCGAGGCACTGCCTCAGAATGGACCATCTGGCAATGATGCAATACCTCAGTTCTGACCCTCTGACAGTTCTGCAACACCTCAATCCGCACCCTTCAATCAGTAGACACTCCCTCAATTATGAGCCCTTTGTGGGTTCGTTCTGTGACAATACCTCATTGCTGCAGTGTCAGTGCTGAGAGAGGGTCTTATTATTCACTCATCAGTACCTAAGACACTGGCTAATTGTCAGCAGCTCAGTTCTGAGGCAACGTCTCTTTGACAGAGTGTTAGCACTAAGGCAGACCCTCACTGTAATGGTGTCAGAATTAAAAGATTGTCATTTAGAGGGTCTAAGAAGTGGTGTTTCAGATCAGTCAGAGGGTCTATACTGAGGCATTTCAGATCAGTCAGAAAGTGCCTCATTTTAATGCAGTCAGACTTGAGAGAATGCCTCATTGTCAGAGGGTCAGAACCAAGTCAGTGCCTCATTATCAGACACAGTCCAAAGAGAGGGCCTTGATGTCAGTAGCTCTGTTATAAGGTGATACCTCATTGAAAGATCATTCTTGAGTGTGTGCCGCATTGTTCGTGGGTCAGTATGGAAGGAGTGCCTCAAAACTGGGGAGAGCCACGTAATTAGAGATTTGGTGCTGAGGTCAGTGCCTCATTGTTACAGGGTTAGTTCTGAGGCAGGCTCACATTGCTCAAGGGTTAGTTCTGAGTGAGTATATTAGTTGCACACAGTAAATACTGAGTCAGTACCTCAATGCATTGGGTTCAGAGTTGATGGAGTACAACATGATCAGAAGTTCAGTCCTGAACGATTGCAGCTCTGTCAGAGGGTCAGAACTGAGGGGGCAGTGCTTTACTGTCAGTGGATCAGTTCTGACACAGTACCTCATTGCTGGAGGGTCAGATCTGAATGAGTACCACATTGTCAGAAGGTCAGTCCTCAGCCAGTGCCTCAAACAGAGAGTACCCATGCAAATAAGCAGTAAAAACACCCATGTAAATTAAATCTTAAAACACAGAGGCTCCTGCAAACAAACGCTAAAACAGAGACCCTCCTGGAAATAAACCCAAAAACACAGAATGCTCTGCAAATAAACTCAAAAACACAGATGGCACTGTAAATAAACCATAAGACGCGGAGCACATTGTTTCAGGGTTTTTTTTAAACAAAGACCCAACCGTAACAAAATCATGAAATGAAAATCCTCCTGTAAATAAATGCTAAAACCTAGAGCTCACTGGAAATAAATCCTAAACTACACTGCTCACTGCAAATAAACCAGACAGCCTTCTGCAAATAAACCTTAGAATACAGCCTTTTCATGTAAACCTTAAATCACAGAGCTCTTTGTAAATAACCCTAAAACACAGGCCTCATTGTAAATAAACCCGAAAACAGAGAACTCCCCCCCGCCAGTGTATAAGCACTGCAACACAGAGCCCCCTGTATAGAAGCCATAAAGCACAGATCTACCCTGTAAATTAAGTCAAAAACATACAGGACACTGTAAAACACAGAGCCCCCTACAATTGTACACTCAAACACACAGACCGCTTCAAAATGAACTCGAACACACATCCCCCAGGAAGTAGAGAGGAAAAGACAGGCCTGAATAAAGCCGAAAACAGAGCGCACCTCTTCATGCACGCGAATACTGAGCCGACCTGTAAACTATCTGTAAGGCAGGGCCCTTCACAAATAAACCCTAAAAGACAGAGCTCGCGATAAATAAAGAGCGCCCTGTAAATAAACCCTAAAACACTGAGTAAAAACCCAAAGAACTGCGGATGTTGCAAATCAGAAAACAAATACAAAGTTGCTGCAAAAGCTCAGCAGGTCTGGCAGCATTTGTCAGTTGAAAAACAGAGAGAACCGGTTCCGGTTCGGTGACCCTTCCACAGAACCTCCCTCAGTTCTGCTGGGCTTTTCCAGAAACTTTGTTTTTGTTCCTGATTTGCAGCATCCGCAGTTATTTCAGTTTTCAATTCACCAGGCAGTCAGTAACATCAAATGGTTGTGTATCACATATTTACCAGTCAGACTCAAACACGCCGTACTCGTTCGCTCACGTGGTCTGAGAGAACAAGGTGTCGAGCCGGACGAACACAGCAGGCCAAGCAGCAGGAAAGCTGACGGTTCGGGCCTAGACCCTTCTTCAGAAAAGTGGTCACTTGTTAATCTTGTCACCTTTGCCCCTGAATATCCTGTGGTCTGCCCTGTTTACTCATATCGGTTAGCACTTAACAAGGCTTCCGGAGGCTGGCTGGTGTGTCTTTAGTGATACAGGGCCAATCGCCTTCAAATATCCTTTTCTGAGGTTTTTGTGTGACATTATATCATAAGCCTCTTTACTGTTGCACGAAAGGTCCTCTTTACCGAAGTACCCACAGCGCTCCATGTGACCACTATCGCGCTCTCATTCATTCATAACTTTACTGACCACTCACTAGGGTCCTCTGTTTACTGTTACGCATTTCATTCATTCATTCATAAAATTGCAATCTTGCCATACTTTTCACTAATAAAGGGAGACTATAAATTAAAATGTTCCTTCCACGCATTACTGCCTTTTCACAGTTTGAACTCGTGTTGCTGACAGTGTCCAAACCTGTGTCCACATCAGAGTCAATACCTGACTATGTTAATTTTCTAATCTATTCATCCATCGTGTCACCCGAAACTATGAATAATTATAATATTAATCAGCCCTCAACAAACGTCTCCCAGGACTTGAATAGCTGGCGGGACATCAAACAAGTTTCTGCTTTACCACGTCTCTGTTCGATACATATTGACTCGGGCCCGCGATCACTTTCAGAAAGTTCCTACTCTCTCTCAAAACAGCTCTTCCGTGAAATTGAGCGAGAAGAATGAGAAGGTCGGCAATAGTGAAATCTCAAGTCCCGGCCGCGGTAATCAGGCCACTGACCTTTCTGCTGTCATCAACTGATTGTCAGCCCAATCAAATCACATCGGGTTGATAATCTTTCTGGTGTCGTCTAATTTTTAAAAAATAAAAAGGATCCACACCAGTCATTGCCCTATTTCAAATACCTCAGTCCTGTCCTTGTAATAGCCCTCAATCCTGACCCGATTGGCAGTCAGACAACACTGCACGTCTACGGTACTGACCCTCTGACCATGAGGTACTCTCACAATGAGATGTTATTGTATAACATCCCATTGATTTCTATACTTCTACAAATTAAAGTCTTTTATCTGCCGACGCACAGGGATGCAGGCACTGCCCTGAAGCTTCCTGCCCAGCTCGGAATTCAGTGCAAAACTTTTGTAACTCTTTGTCTTCCCACACATCGGTATGCAGACACTGTCTTCAGCTTCCTGACTGAATACAGTTAGAATTAAACTGTGTCAAACAGGGTTCGGTGGGGAACATTTGTAAAGGTGTGAAACTTCTAAAGCATGCAATTTCTGTCGCTGACAGAGGGGCCAGGGCACTGAATTTGTGATTTCAAGTTGCCAGTGTGTCTGGCTAGAACAATCTGTCCGGATAACAACTTGAAATCTCCTCATGCCATCAGCAGCCACTTCACGAGCAATCGATACTATATCCTGTGAAAATGGGAACTGCAGATGCTGGAGAATCCAAGATAATAAAATGCGAGGCTGGACGAACACAGCAAGTCCAGCAGCATCCTGAGATGTGCTGTGTTCATCTAGCCTCACATTTTATTATCTTCGGGACTATATCCTGGTCTTTTATGTTCTTGATATAATAATTGTTTGGTATCCTGTCTTTGTCTGTTGTAGTAATTGTTTTATGTATCGTGTCATTGTAAAATGTGTAATTATTTTATGTATCATGTATTTTGTAAAGTATGAAGAGCGGGGACTGTCCGCTGCTCGGGGAGAATTACCTGCGAGACTCTGCGCTCTGTGCCGATTGTGTGATTCTCCACAGCTTGTACTTGCTTGGTAATAAAAGGATTCGTGTTTTCCGAAACAAGTCAGTGTCTTGTTATTGCAACAAATCCGTGAGGGTCTCCGAAAACGAACATGACAACAGTACTGATTCGCTGACAGTGAGGTCCTCCATCAGTACTGACCCTCTGACAATGAAGTGCTCCCTCAGTACTGATTGTCTGACAGTGAGGAACTCCCTCAATGCTGACCCTCTGACAGTGAGGTACTCCCTCAGTAGAGACCCTCTGACAGTGAGGTACTCCCTCAGTACTGACCGTCTGACAGTGAGGTACTCCCTCAGTACTGATTCTCTGACAGTGAGGTACCCCCTCAGTACTGACCCTCTGACAGTGAGGTGCTCTCTCACTCCAGTACTCTCACAGTGCTGCAATAACCATCATCCAATGGTACTCCCTCAAATCTGACTCTTTGACAAAGAGGCCCTGCCTCAGAACTGACTTGCTGACTGAGGTACTAACTCAATCCGACTAATTCGCAGTGCTGCAGTGGGAGCTGTGTTTTTTTCATGTTGATTTACAGTGGGCCTTCTGTTTTAGGCTTTATTAACTGGAGGTCCTGTGTTTTGGGGTTTGTTTACAGTCGCCTCTGCGAGTTTATTTGCAGGAGGCTTAGTTTAAGGGAGGATTTGCAGGGGGCACTGTGTTTCAGGATTTATTTACTTGGAGCTCTATGTTTTACACTTTATTTACAGGGACTCTGGCTTTTATGGTTTCTTTTACATTTTATTTCCTGAATGACCCTTCTCAGGATTTATTTAAAGGGGTGTCTGTGCTTGAGAACATATTTACAGGGTTAACAAGGTGTAGAGCTGGATAAACACAGCAGGCCAAGCAGCAGCAAATGAGCAGGAAGGCTGGCGTTTTGGGCGAGACCCTTCTTCAGAAATGGTAGGGGGAGGGGGATCTGAAATAAATAGGGAGAGGGGGGAGGCAGACAGAAAATGGATAGAGGAGAAGATCGGTGGAGAGGAGACAGACAAGCCAAAGAGGCAGGGATGGAGCCAGTAAAGGTGAATGTAGGTAGGAGTTAGGGAGAAGATAGGTCAGTCCAGGGAGGATGGACAGGCCAAGGGGGCAGGATGAGGTTAGTAGGTAGGAGATGGGGTTGGGTTTTGAGGTGGGAGGAATGACAGGTGAGGGACCCTGTACCCCAATGGTGTCAATGTGGACTTGACAAACTTCAAAATCTCCCCTCCCCTGACCGCATTCCAAAACCAGCCCAGCTGGTCCCTGCCTCCCTAACCTGTCCTTCCTCCCACCTATCCCGTCCTCCCACTTAATTTTTCCTCTATCCGTCTTCTATCGGCCTCTCCTCTCTCCCTATTTATTTCACAACCCCCTTCCCCTCCCCCATTTCTGAAGAAGGGTCTCGGCCCGAAACGTCAGCTTTTCTGCTCCTCTGGTGTTGCTTTTCCTGCTGCGTTCATCCAGCTCTTCACCTTGTGACCACAGTCACAATGATCTTTAATTGTAAACTAATCTGTCATGTAATTTGATCTGTTAAGGTTACAATGGTTCCCGTGCCTCCTCTGGAATACACAGATGCTCTCCCTCAGCTCTGTCTCTGGGAATGCAACGCTGCTTTCTTCCACGCTACCCTCAGAGATAACACCAGCTTTAAACCTAAGCCTCGCCTCAGCCCTAATGTTCACACTTGCATAAACATGAAACCTAGCCTCAGCCCTAAATCTTATTTACTGGGGGCTGTGCGTTTATGGTTATGTACTTTATGTACTTGAGCTCTGTGCTTTAGGTTTTATCTAATGTGGGTTCTGTGTTTAATAAGAACCAAAAGAACTGTGGATGCTGTAAATCAGGAACAAAAACAAAGTTGCTGGAAAAGCTCAGCAGGTCTGGCAGCATCTGTGGAGGAGAAAAACGAGTTCACTTTTCAGGTCCAACAACCCTTCCTCAGAATGGAAGGGTACCCAGGCTCGAAAAGTTAACTGATTTTTCTCCTCCACAGATGCTGTCAGACCTGCTGAGCTTTTCCAGCAACTTTGTTACTGTGTTTAATAGTTTATTTACAGAAGGTTCTGTGTTCTAGGTTTTATTTACAGGAGGTTCTGTGTTTTCGGGCTTTTTACAAGGGACTCTGTGTTTTAGGAAAATTTACGAGCGGCTCTTTGTTCTGAGTTTCTTTTTTACAGTGATCTCCGTGTTTTAGGGAATATTTACAGTGAGCTCTGATTTAGAGCTTGTTTACAGAGGGCACTGTGTTTTAGGGTTTATTTACAGGGTTTTCTGTATTTCATGGTTTATTTACAGGGTTTTCTGTGTCTTTGGGTTTGTTTACAGTGTTCTGTGTTTTAGGGTTTATTTACAGTGAACTCAGCGTTACAGGGCTTATCTTCAGGGCCCTCTCTTTTTTGGGCTGATTTACACGGTACTCTGTGATTTAGGGCATATTTACCGGAAACTCTGTGTTTTAGGGTGTACATACATATTAGAGGGTCAGTATGGAGGGAGTGCCAGGCATCAGCCCTCACCCGAACCTCAGCCCAAACCCTAACCTTCGCCATCGGCCGAACCCGAACCAGAACGGGAAAGAGCCTAAGGGGCCAAATTGTGGGTACGCACCCTTCAATGGAAGGAGAGGGGCACCTTCTTCCCCCTCTCCCCCAACCCGACCTACACCCCCACCCCCACATCCACACCCTATCCCATCCCCCATCCCAAAACCCTATTCACACTCCCCCTCTACTTTTTATTCTCAAGAGGAATCCAAAATTAGCAGTGTGCACCCATAATCCCTAATTCTGTGGGCGCGGGGGTGCTAGATAACCCCCAGATTAGGGTTGCGCCAAAATAAAAGCAGCCTCTGGCACCCTCTCGCCGTGCAACCCCCCCCCCCGCCCCACCCCGCAACCTGACCTTTATGATGAGGGGGTGGGTGCCTTCCGCCTTTAAAGGGTTGGTTTGTCGGGAGGGCGGAGATGGGGAACCGATGCTGCCTTTCGGGGACCGAGCCGGCAGATCGCAGCAAAGATGAGCACCACCACGGGCGGGCCGCCAGGGGGCTGCAGTCACAAGAAACAGCGCATGGGCCCAAGCTATGCCTGTCTTTTTGTCGGTTGCATGGAACAGTCCCTCTTCCGTAGTTACACTGGCCCGAAAACCACTTCTTCCTCAATAACATTAACGACTGTATCGGCGCTGCCTCGTGCTCCCACCAGGAGCTTGAACAGTTCATCCACTTCACCAACACCTTCCACTCCAACCAGAAGTTCACCTGGACTATTTCTAATACCTGTTCATCTGGACTGTTTCTAATACCTGTCTCACCTTCCTGGACCTCTCTGTTTCCATCGCCGGCAACGACCTAGAAACTGATATCTATTTCACCGACTCCCACAGCTACCTAGAATACATCTCCTCCCACCCACCTTCCTGCAAAAATAACATCCCCTGTTCTCAATTCCTTCACCTCCACCACACCTGCTCCCAGGATGAGGCATTCCACTCCAATACATCTCAGGTTTCCTCATATTTCAAGGACCGCAAATCCTCCCCCCGACCCCCACAGTGGTCGAGAACGCCCTTGACCATGTCTCCCACATTTCCCGTAATTCATGCCCCTTCTCTGCAATAACAACCAAAACACAATCCTCCTCATCCTCACGTACCACGCCACCAACCTCTGGATCTAACGTATCATCCTCCAACCATCATCTGCAATCCGACTCCACCAAAGACATATCTCCCTCCCCCTCCTTATCTGCTTTCTGGAGGGACCACTGTCTCTGTGACTGCCTTGTCTGCTCCGCACTCCCCTCCAGCCCCAATACACCTGGCACATTTTTCCCTGCAACTGCAAGAAGTGCTACACCTGCTCCTACAGCCCTCCCCTCACTCCCCATCCCAGGCCCTCGGAACACTTTCCACCTCAAGCAGATGTTCACCTGCACATCTGCCAATGTGGTATACTGCATCCACCGTTCGCGTTGTGGCATCCTCTACATTGGGGAAACCAAGTGGAGGCTTGGGGACCGCTTTGCAGAATACCTACACTTGGTTCGCACTCAACAACTGCGCCTCCCAGTCGCGAACTGTTTCAACTCCCCCTCCCATTCCTCAGACGACATGTCCATCTTGAGCCTCCTGCAGTGCCACAGCGATGTCACCCGAAGGTTGCAGGAACAGCATCTCATATTCCGCTTGGGAACCCTGCGGCCCAATGGTGTCAATGTGGGCTTCATAAGCTTCAAAATCTCTCCTCCCGCTACCGCATCCCAAAACCAGCCCAGCTCGCCCTTGCCTCCCTACCCTTGTCCTTCCTCCTACCTCAAGCCCCAACCTCCGTCTCCTACCTACTAACCTCATCCCGCTCCCTTGACCTGTCCATCCTCCCTGGACTGACCCAGCTCCATCCTACATCCCCATCTACACTCACCTTTACTGGCTCCATCCCCACCTCTTTGACCTGTCTGTCTCCTCTCCACCTACCTTCTCCTCTATGCATCTTCTATCCATCTCCCCGTCTCTCCCTCGTTATCTCAGAACCTCCTTCCCCTTCCCAATTTCTGAAGAAGCATCTAGGCCTGAAACATCAATCTTCCTGCTCCTCTGATGCTTGACCTGCTGTGTTCATCCACCTCTACACTTTGTTATCTCAGATTCTCCAGCATCTGCTGTTCCTACTATCTCTGCTAATGCAGAAAACTTGTTTGATATCCTGCAAGCTGTTCAAGTCCTGGGAGACGGTTGCTGAGGGCTGATTAATATTATGCTTCTTCAAACGATGACACGATGGTATTGTTCTGAATAGGTTAGAAAATTAACATGTACTCAGGGATAGACACTGATGTAGACCCACGTTTTGCAGCTGTCAGCAAAATAAAGCCGTGAGGATTAAAACTGTGAAAGGGCTGTAAATGGGGTGGAAGGAGCATTTTAATTCAGTCTCCCTTTCATAGTGAAAGAGTAGGGGTAAATGGGTGTTTATCTGGCTGGCGGTCAGTGGCTAGTAGTGTGTCTCAGGGATCAGTGTTGGGACTGCAATTGTTCACAATTGATACAGATGATTTATAGTCGGGGATGAAGTGTGGTGTGTCAACATTTGCAGATGACACTAAGCTGAGCGGTAGAGCAAAGTGTGCAGAAGAACTGAAGGCCTGCAGATGGTTATACAGTCTAAGTGAGTGGGCAATGGTCTGGCAGATGGAGTTCAATGTCAATAAATGTGAGGTCATCCATTTTGATAGGAATAACAACAAAGTAGGCTATGGTTCAAATGGTAAAAAAATTGCAGCATGTTACTGTGCAAAGTGACTTGGGTGTCGTTGTGCAGGAATCGCTCAAAGTAATATTGTAGCAGGTAATTATAAAGGCAAATAGAATTTTGTCTGTCATTGCGAGAAGGATGGAGTTTAAAAACAGGGAGGCTATGCTGCAGCTGTATAGGGTCCTGATGAAGCCTCACCTGGACTACTGTGTGCAGTTTTGGTCTCCTGACTTGAGAAGGGATATACTCTCACTGGAGGGGGCACAGAGGAGACTGACTTGGTTGATTCTAGACTTGAGAGGGTTGGAATATGAGGAGAGACTGAGTTGGCTGGGATGATACTCATTGGAATTCAGAAGACTGAGGGGAGAGTTTATAGAAACATACAAGATTATGAAGGGAATAGATAAGGTGGAGACAGGGAGGTTGTTTCCACTGGCAGGTGAAACGAGGAGGAGGCGGGTATAGCTCAAAATAAAAGGAAGCAGATGTCAGACTGAGGACAGGAGGAACTTCTTCACCCAAAGGGTTGTCAATCTGTGGAATACCCTGCCCAGTGAAGCAGTTGAAACTAGATCGCTGAATGTGTTTAAGGCAAGACCAGATCACGTTATGAACATGAAAGGAATTTAGGTTTATGGTGAGCGAGTGGGTGAGTGGAGCTGAGTCTCAAACAGGTCAGCCAGGATCTTATTGAACAGCGGGGCAGTCTCCAGGGGCCGGATGGCCTACTCCTGCTTAGTTGCCAGCGGTTCTGAGGAAGGATCACCTGACCCAAAACGTTAACTCTTTCTTTTCCCTCACAGATGCTGTCAGACTTGCTGAGCTTTTCCAGCAACTTTGGATATTTTCCCTGATTTGCAGCATCCGCAGTTCTTCCGGTTTTTACTGTGTGTTTTGGTATTTATTTACAAGGGGCTCTTTACTTACAGCCAGCTCTGTCTTTTAGGGTTTATTTGTAAGGGGTCCTGTTTTACGGATAATATACAGGTCGGCTCGATGTTGGGGTGTATTGACAGGTGCTCTGTGCCTTCGGCTTTATTGAGAAGGAGCCTGGTATTTCACCTTTTACTTCCTGGGGGATATGTGTTCGTGTTCGTTTAAAGGGGTCTCTGTATTTGAGCGTATAATTACAGGGGGTGAAGTTGATGTTGCAGAAGTTTGTTTAAACAGGACTCTGCGTTTTAGGGGTTATTTACAGTGAAGCCCGCTTTTTACGGATTATAGAAAGGTGTTTGAGGGCCTCTGTGCAGGCGGCTCCGTGTGTGAGGGCGATGAGTGCGGCTGAAGCTTGGTTTAGTTTGGGCCTGAGGTTCAGGTGAGTGCCGGATTGGGCGAGCGTGAGGTCTGAGCTTTTCCAGCAATTTTGTTTTTGTTCCTGATTTTACTGTATCCACAGTTCCTTTTAGTTTTTACTTTTTTTTAGTGTTTATCTACAGGGGGCTCTGAATGTCAGGGTTTATACACTGGGGTTCCTGTGTTTTAGGCTTTATTTCACGGGTGCTGTTTGTTTGAGGAGGCTCTATTCTTTAGTGTTCATTTACAGGGCCATCTGTGTTTGGGATTTACTCACAGTGAGCTTCGTGTTTTAGGGGTAATTTAGTGGGTTCTGTGTGTTCGGACTTAGATACGGGGGCTCTGTTTTCGGGTTTAGTTAAAGGGACCTTTTTTTAAGGAGTTATTCAGAGGGCGCTCTATGTTTTAGGGTTGGATATCAGCGACCATCTCACAATGATCACTCCCACAGATCTGACCCGCCGACAGACCTGCAATCTGTTAGTCCTGAGCATCTAATCATGTAGCACTCCCATCAATTCTGACCCTCTCATAAAGAGGCACTTTCTCACACCAACACAGTGACAATGCCACAATTCCTCACTACTGACAAAGTACTAACTTCTGACAGAGGTAATTCCTCAGTATTGAGCCTCCAATCGAAATGCAATACTTCCGTACTGACCTTCTGAATGGGTTGCTCACCATTAATTCTGAACCCGTTCCAATGAAGCTCCTCCTCTGTGTTCAGTCTCATCATAATGCACTCTGGCTGTTCTGATCCTCTGACAATGCTGCAATTATGTATGAATTATTATCTTGTATTATCAGTGCAGGACTCCCTCAATGCTTTCTCCATTACACTGAGGTCTATCGTTTATATCGGCTCCAACAAACCTGCTCTTATTTGACGGGCCAGGCATTGCTTCACTTGTACAGATTTTGTCAAGTCCTGCTGATGTTTCTGGGAGGACTTTTTCTGACACCTCCGAATTGACCCCTGACAATGTTGCACTCCCCCCTCACTTATGACCGCACCTGAGCTGCAATACCTCGGGGCTGACCTCCTAATTATGTAGCACCCATGAATTCTCAGCCCCTAAAATGAGATACTGCCTCAGTATTGACCCTCTGTTACTAATGCACTAAGTCAGAACAACCCCCCAGCAATGTGACCCTGCCTCAGAACTGACACTGAGAATGAGGCACTCCTTCAGCACTGCATCTCTAATCATACATGACATTGAGACATTCCTTGTGTACTGACCCTTTGAACAATCAGGCATTCCCTCAGTACTGACAGTCTGACGATTGTGAACTCCCTCAGTACTGGACCTCTGATAATGAGGCACTCTCGTAGTGCTGACCTCTCATAGACCTGTAACACCTCAGCCCTTATGCTCTGACAGTGTTTCAATACCTCAGTACTGACCCTCTGACAACGGGTCAGTGCCTCAGAACTGCCCCCCTGACAATAAGGGAAACCGTCATACTGACCCACTGCTTCTGAGGCCCTCCCTCCACACTGACCTCCCAGTGCAAAACTATTTCAGTACTGGCCCTTGAAATGTGAACAACTTCCTTAATTCTGTCCCCCTTAAATGGCAGCACTCCCTCAGCACTGACCCTTTTGACAATAACGCACTCCCACATTTTTGACCCTGTGACAATGAGGCACTCCCTCACCCCTGATGCTCAGACAGCGCTTCAATATCTCAGCACTGATACTGTCACTGCCTCAGCACGGACCACTTGACAATGAGACACTGGTTAAGAACTGACCTGCTCACAGAGCTGCAATACCTCAGTACTGACCCTCTCATCAAGGGACACTATCTGAATTCTGACACCTGAAAAATGAGGCACTGCCTCAGCGTTCACCCTCTGACAAACTCCTGACGACCCCCTGTGAAGACTGACAGTCTCCCTGGACCCACAATGAACACTGACACACTCCCCAGGGACTCTTTGTAAATACCTCCCCCCCCCCCCCCCCACACACACACACACAGGGGCACCCTGTAAATATTGACACACACACACACACAGGGACACCCTGAAAATATTGACACACACACACACAACCTGTGACACCCTGTAAATATTGACACACGACCTGGCAATCCCCTGTCAAGACCAACAGAGTCCCCGTGGACACACTGTGAATATTGACACATCTGTGTGACCCCCTGGAAATACTGACAAAGCCCCTGAAATCACCTGTAAAACTGACACACTCCGTGGGACCCCTTGTAAATATTGACACAGTCCCAGCAAATCCTGAAAATACTGACAGTCCCTGGGACCCTCTGCAAAGACTGACGCATTTCCCGGGGCCTCCTTTAAATACTGAAAAATTCCCGCGACCTACAGGGGTTCAGGGACTGTGTCAGTATTGACAGGGGCTCCTGGTGAGAGTGTCAGTATTTACAGGGTGTTCCGCGGAATTTGTAATTATTTACAGGTGCTCCCGGGAGTGTGTCAGTTGTTACAGGCGGTCCCATGGAGGGTCAGTATTTACAGGGCGTCTCAGGGATTGTGTCAGGATTGACAGGGAGACTTGGGGAGAGCGTCAGTAGTTCCAGGGGGGCCCGTGGACTTTGTTTTTTCAGCGGGTGTTAGGGAGAGCTACAGTATTTCAAGGTGGTCCCAGGGAGTGTGCCAGTGTTTACAGGGATTCCAGGGGAGTGTGTCAGTATGCACCGAGCCCCTATAAATTCTGACACGCTCCGCAGGACTCCCTGTAAATACTGACATAGTACCTGAGAATCCCTGAAAATGCCACCACACTCCCAGGGACCCTCTGTAAACGCTGACACATTTCCCACGGCCCGCTTTATACACTGAAAAATTCCCTCGGCCTCCTCTGCATATTGACACACATCCCCGGACCCTTGTACGTATAGACACACTCTGCGCAACTAACCACAAATACTGGGATATCCCGTAAATACCGACACACACCTCACGACACACTGTAACTGCTGTCACATTCCCTGGAATCCGCTGTAAATACTGAGAAACTCCCTGGGGCTGCATGTAAATGCGGACACATTTCCCAGGGACCCCTCCAAACACGAACACATTCCCTGGGACTTCACCTAAACACTGACACATTCCACGGAACCCCCGTAAACACTGATAAACTCCCAGGACCCCCTGGAAATAATTACACATTCCCCATTCCCCCTGTAAATACCGATACACACCCCGGAACTCCCGTCAACACTGACACACTCCACCCCCTGTAACTACCGCTACTCTCCCTGGGACACCCTGCAAACACTGATGCAATCACCGGGACCCCTGTAAATTCTGTCACACTCCTCGGGAAGCCCTCTCAATACTGACTCATTCCCCAGACACCCTTGAAATACTGGCAAAGTCCCAGAGAACCCCTGAAAATACTGCCACACTCCCCAGGGCCCTTTGTAAACACTGATATATTCCCCGAGACCAGCTGCAAATATTGACACATTCCCTGTCCCCGCTATAAGTACTGAGAAACTCCCTGGGACTCCCTGTATATAATGACACATTTCCCAGGGTCCCCTCTAAACACTGACACATTCCCCACGAGCTCCTCCAAATACTGACACACAGCCCCAGACCCCTGTACAGACCAACTCCCTGCGACCCACTGTAAATCTTGACATACTCCCTGAGACCCCCTGGAAATACCGACACACCACCCCTCCCGGGACCCCCTGGAAATACCAAAACACTGTAGGGATCCTCTGAGTCTATTCTATGATGCCCTTGTCCTGTGAATGAATAAATAAAGAAACCTGGTGAAGCCGCCAAACAGCATAGCCAGCAAGTGATAGACACAGCAAAATGATCCCACCATCAATGGATCAAATCTGAGCTCTGCAGTCCTGCCACATCTCGTCATTTACTGTGGTGCACAATTAAACAACTGATTGGACGTGAAGACTCCACACATATCCCCATCCTCAATGATGGAAGAGCCCAGCACATCAGTGCAAAAGATAAGGCTGAAGTATTCAGAGCAATCATCAGCCAGAAGGGCCAAGTGGATGATTCATCTCGGGCTCCGCCAGCATCACAGATACCGATCTTCAGGAAATTCAATTCACCCCACGTGATGTCAGGAAACACTTGGAGACACTGGATACTGCAAAGGTCACAGGCCCTGACAATATTCTGGCAATAATACTGAAGACTTGTGCTCCAGAACGTGCCGCTCCCCGTGCCAAGCTGTTGCAGTGCAGTTTCAACACTGGTATCTACCCGACAATGTGGAAAATTGCCCACCTATGTGCTGTATTGCAAACATAGGACAAATCCAACCTGGCCATATACTGCCCCATCAGGCTGTACTCAATCATCAGGAAAGTGATAGAAGGTGTCAGTAACATTGTTATCAAGCAGCACCTGCTCAGCGACGGCCAGTTTGGGTTACGTCAGGGCAGCTCAGCTCCTGACCTCATTCCAGCCTTGGTTCAAACATGGACAATACAGCTGCATTCCAGAGGGGAAGTGAGAGCTCCAGCCTTTTACAACAAGACTACATTTGACCAAGTGTGGCATCAAGAAGCCCGAGCAAAACTGGACTCAATGGGTATAAGGGGACAAATTCTCCACTTGCTGGAGTCATACCTGGCACGCAGGAAAATGAATGATCTTATTGGAGGTCAGATACCTTAGCTCCAGGGGATCCTTGCAGGAGTTTCTGGTGGCAGTGTTAGAGATATAACCATCTTCAGCTGCTTCATCAATGAACTTGCGTTCATCATAAGGCCAGAAGTTGGGATGTTCCTGATGATTGCACAATGTTCAGCATCATTCATGATTCCTCAGATCCTAAAGCAGTCCTTGTCCAAATGCAACTAGATCTGGGCAATACCCAGGCTTGGTCAGACAAGTGTAAGTTACATTCACACCACAGAAATACCAGGCAATGACCGTCACCAACAAGAGACAACCCCCTCCTTGACAAACAATTTGTTACATTCACTGCATCCCACACTGTCACCGTCGTGGGGGTGAGCTTTGAACAAAAACTGAACCAGACTCACCACATAAACACAGTGACTATAAGAGCAGGTCAGAGGTGAGGAATGCTGCGGCGATGAACTCACCTCCTGATTGCCCAAAATGTGTCCACTGTCTGCAAGGCATAAGTCAGGACTGTGATGGAATGCTCCCCATTTTCCAGGATGGCCGCATCTGTAACAACATGCAAGAAGCTTGACTCCATCCAGGACAAAGCAGCCCAGTTGACTGACACGACATCGACAATCATCCACTCCCTCCACCACCAATGATGAGCGGCCTCAGCAGCACTGTGTACGATCTACAAGATGCATGGCAGAAATTCGCCAAAGCTCCTCATGCAGTACCTTCCAAACCCATGACAGCTTCCATCTCGAAGGACAAGGGCATCAAGTACACGGGAACACCTCCTTCTATCCCACTCCAAGCCACTCGTGATTCTGACTTCGAAATATATCCGGAATACTTCACTGCGACTGTTCAAAAGATGGGAATTCCCTCCCTCATGGCACTGTGGGGGCAACCCACAGCAGGTGAACTGCAGCGGTTTGACAAGGCAGCTCACCACCAACATCTCCAGGGCAATTAGGGATGGGCAATAAATGCTGGACCAGTCAGTGACACACACATCCAACAAATAATTGAAGAAACAAACTATTATTAATTACACAGTGATTTTTCACAGTCTCACAGCCAGCCATGCCTCATATACACACATCTTAGTGACAATATGGTGACCGTAACCAGACCCACAGTGAGCCTGGGCTCATCCACACTCCTCCCAGTCACATTTCTGATTTGAAAAATACACCTTTTTCACAAGAAATCTCTTTGTATATGTACAATGTCACAACTGCAGTTGCGTTCTGTCCAGCTGCATATCAAACAAACAAATAAAGCATTGGACTTTGGCTCCACCCAACAAACCAAAGACCTCTCTCAGACATACAACAAAAATATTTACATACATGTGAGACACGGGGAGGGTCCGATTACTGAATGGACCCTCATTTACCTTCAGCAGGAAAACCTCAGACAGTGGTCCTTCCCGACTGTGCCTCGGCAGCAGCAGCCCCATCGTCCCAGTTATGCCCCAAGCTTTCAGTGCATCAGTGGTAGCAGGACGGCCAACCCCTCACTCTTTCCCAGTGGGGTCTACATGTTAATTACTCCGGGAAGCGTTTCTCTATGAGCCTGACCTGTTCTACACATCTCCCAGGAACTATATGGTAACTGTAAACAGTCTTAAAGTGAGCCCGATTGATTCACCCTCCTATCAGTAACTTGCCAATGATTATTGCCTGTTTCATAATCAGTCCAGTCTCATCTACTCTTCCTCTGAGTGAATCCTTTCTGTCCTCTTCCATTCAGCCCGTGCCTTGGAGAATACAGCCAGATTCCCCTTCAGGCTGCATTTCATTCTCCTCACTGTCTCGGTGCTGCCACATACATCACCTGTCTCTCCATTTCCCTCTGTAATAGTTCTTGTGAAACCCATCCCCCTCCCCGCCCCACCTTCCAGCTGCAATGTTGGAATATCACCACATTGGGCATTGCCATTAGTGCTCCAGCTCATTCATATTTCTTCACAAAACAGAAACACAACTCATCAACAAGACTAAGTGGCAGGCAAATGAGATACATCATACATCTAAAAACAGTTTGTTGTTCAAAAGTGGAACTAACTTTAATTTCTATGCGTATAATAGAATCAGGAAGAATAATACATATATAGCATGCAACTCATTTCACTGAACACATTTGTGCAAATAAATGATATCTCTGCAGTTCAACCAATTCCAACAGCATAACATTAGAGACAGAGCATTTGGAAATGATACAGAAATTTCAGATACAAATGATTTCACGAGGAGTACAGATTAAGATCGGGGAAACTGAACATGGTGTACACACAAAAATCCATTTCGCAATTGGAATGCCTCATTCAGGCAATTACATCTCTCTCCCTCAGTTTCAAATGGTCTTCTTCCCATTCGATTTTCTTCCACTCTCTGGGCCACCCCCAATAAGCAGTTCCCTTCCCTCCCCAGTTTAGCCTCATGCCTTCCTTTGCACTGGTATATAATGGTACCTTTCTCGTACATGTTTGATTTTCGATTAACACACCGCACTGGTTTGTGACCAGGTCGGCCAGTTGAACCTCACAGAATGAGTTGCCTGATTGGTCCATATTAACAGCCCAAATCAGGGAGCCCTGGCTGACAGATAAGTCGTGTGAGGGTCAGAGATGCTGACACCCTGGCAACTATCTCCGAATGAGGCAGTGCTAAAGTTGAAGACAGTTCATTTGTAAATAAAAGTTGAATTGGAGATCGACACTGGCCTCAGTGTATTTAAAATACATCTCCAGCACTGGGTTTGAATATTATTGTTATCCTTTTGTTATCAAACATCTCTGTGTGCAGTGATCAGCAGGGTTATAACATGGAGATGTGGGAACAGGATTGTTTAGATTCCCTACAGTGTGGAAACAGGCCCTTTGGCCCAACAAGTGCACACCAAACCTTGGAGCATCCCACCCAGACCCACGCCCCTGAACACTATGGGCAATTTAGCATGGCCAATCCACCTAGCGTGCACCTCTTTGGACTGTGGGAGGAAACCGGAGCACCTGGAGGAAACCCACGCAGACACAGGGTCAAGGTGCAAATTCCACACAAACAGTTGCCTGAGGCTGGAATTGAACCTGAGTCCCCAGTGCTGTGAAGCTGCAGTGCTCACCACTGAGCCACCGTGCCGCCCCATATCGTGTTGCTTTTGCACAAACTTTGACAAAGAGGAAAGGCCATTGATAATGGCAGATGCTGGAGAATCCAAAATAACAAAGTGTGGAGCTGGATGAACACAGCAGGCCAAGCAGCATCGCAGGAGCACAAAAGCTGACATTTCAGGTCTAGACCCTTCATCAGAGAGGGGGATGGGAGAGGGAAGTGGAATAAATAGGGAGAGGGGGGGATGCGGACCGAAGATGGAGAGAAAACAAGATAGGTAGAGAGGAGAGTACAGGTGAGGAGGGAGGGAGGGGATAGGTCAGTCCAGGGAAGACGGACAAGTCAAGGAGGCAGGATGAGGTGGGGCTTGAGGTGGGAGGAAGGGATGGGTGAGAGGAACAACAGGTTAGGGAGGCAGAGACAGGCTGGGCTGGTTTTGTGATGCAGTAGCGGGAGGGGAAGAACTGGGCTGGTTTTGGGATGCAGTTGGGGAGGGGGAGATTTTGAAGCTTGTGAAGTCCACATTGATACTATTGGGCTGCAGGGTTCCCAAGCGGATGAGGAGTTGCTGTCCTTGCAACCTTCAGGTGGCATTATTGTGGCGCTGCAGGAGGCCCATGATGGACATGTTGTCTAAGGAATGGGAGGGGGAGTTAAAATGGTTCGCGACTGGGAGGTGCAGTTATTTGTTGCGAACCGAGTGGAGGTGTTCTGCAAAGCGGTCCCCAAGCCTCCGCTTGGTTTCCTCAATGCAGAGCGGGTCAGGAGTGAGGGGGCAGGTCACTGTGAGGGGGGTCAGGACTGCAGGGGCAACTCACTGTGAGCAGGTCAGCACGGAGGGGTAGGTCGCTGAGAGCGGGTCAGGACTGCAGAGAGAAGTCGCTGTGAGCGGGTCAGGACTGCAGAGAGAAGTCGCTGTGAGCTGGTCAGGACTGCAGGGGCTAGTCACTGTCAGCGGGTCAGGACTGCAGGGGCGAGTCAGTGTGAGCGGGTCAGGACTGCAGGGGCAGGTCGCTGCGAGCGGGTCAGAACGGAGGGGACAATTCGCTGCGAGAGGGTCGGGATGGAGGGGGCAAATCGCTGTGAGCATCTCACTGAGGCACGGCATCCCATTTCACTCTGTCACGGCATCCCATTTCACTCTGTCACGGCATCCCATTTCCCACAGCCACTGCATCCCATTTCCCACAGCCACTGCATCCATGCTGCGTGGTCCATGCTGTGTATAAATGTGGCATAAAATCCTTACTTGGAAGTTCATTTCCTCTTGTAATAACATGTGGCATCATTAGCATCCTTAATCACTTGCATTTAATCGGAAAGCCTGGTACAAACACCAGATAACATGACAGTCCGAACAGAATGCATTTTCCAATGCTTTAAACATATAGTCATGTGTGTCTCAGTGAATAAAAATCCTCCTCATTTTACCCCAATTATATCTCATAATAAAGGGAGTATGTCTGAAAGTCGTCTCATCCGAAGGAAAACAGACTTGCTCCAGGAAAGCTGCTAAAATATATCAAGAAAAATATATATGAAATGATTCTAGAAATTTCTGCAACACAAAGATCAAAGGAAACAATAGTTTGATGAACACACTGTTAAGTGTTGCACTTACACATCACATTTTGGAAAACAAACCACACTGATTTTCTACTTTCTAAAAAAAATTGTTCCACGTCTTCATTATGCAGCACTGCAGTGAACTGAAAAGGTGTAGACTTTTAACCTGCAGAGAAAGCATGTGCAGAAGTTAAAACAAACAAAAAAAAGCCACTTCTGTCCTAAAAAGACAATATTATATGACAAAAGGCCAGGGAAGTTGGAGAATGCAGCATCATGCTTCCTGCAGAGATCAAGTTTTGTCTGTGTTGTAAAAAACAAAAGAACTGTGGGCACTGTAAATCAGCAACAAAAGCAGAAGTTGCTGGAAAAGCTCAGCAGGTCTGGCAGCATCAGTGAAGAGTGAGATCTGAGGAAGGGTCACAGGACGCGAAACATTAACTCTGACATTGTCTACGTCACAGTGAGTTATGTCTATTGCTTCAGCAAAATCGAACCAACTCTGAATGAAAATCAATGCTTAAGAAATATCCAAAACATCCGCTGTCCCCGTTGTGGCTTCCTCGACATTGGGGAAACGATGCAGAGGCTTGGGGACCGCTTTTCAGAACACCGACGCTCAGTTTGCAATAAACAACTGCACCTCCCAGTCACGAACCATTTCAACTCCCCCTCCCATTCCTGAGAGGACACGTCCAACCTGGGCCTCCTGCAGTGCCATAATGACGCCACCCCAAGGTTGCAGGAACAGCAACTCATATTCTGCTTGGGAACCCTGCAGCCCAATGGTATCAGTGTGGATTTCACAAGCTTCCAAATCTCCTGTCCTCCCACTGCATCCCAAAACCAGCCCAGCTCGTCCCCGCCTCCCTAACCTATTCTTCCTCTCAGCCATCCCCCCTCCCACCTCATGCCGCACCCCTATTTCCCCTCATCCCACTCCCTTGACCTGTCCGGCCTTCCCAGACTGACCTATCCCCTCCCTGCCTCCCTACCCATACTCTCCTCTCCACCTACCTTCTCCTCCATCCATCTTCCGTCCGCCTCCCCCTCTCTCCCTATTTATTCCAGTACCCGCACCCCCTCCACATTTTCTGAAGAAGGTTCTCAGCCCGAAACGTCAGCTTTTGTGCTCCTAAGATGCTGCTTGGCCTGCTGTCTTCATCCAGCTCCACACGGTGTTATCTCGCATTCTCCAGCATCTGCAATTCCCATTATCTCTCCAAAACAAAGGCTGCTGTCTTTCAAAACCCAATCTCAGATTTTGCAGATAGTCCTTACCCTGAAAAAATACCAAATACGTATAAACAGGAAAACTGGAGGTGAAACCATTCAAAAAATTTTCATTGGCACAACAAATGTTCAAACTGTAAAAGCAGGTTAAGCACCTGTATATAAGGAAACTTTAAACAGACACTTACAGCCAACAAATGTGAGAAATTTCCATTTCTTGCTGGATTACCAATTTTGCTGTTGGGAACATAGGCCTAGGCTGAGCAATGTAAATTCAAACAAGATAGCCCCCTCTCAGAACTCAACACTCACAGTCGTCGAGTTCTGTTTTCACAGGTTGGAGTATAATAGCATCAAGCACAATACACCAAATCTTCTTTGGTACCTTTTCCTTCCATAAAACTGCTTTTAGTAGATGCGCACTGAATTCATTTTATACACGTTGAACAGTTGGTAAGTTCAAGAGGCCACTTCCAGCACTTTGACTTGCATCTGCTTCATCATCAAAACAGAACAAAATAAAGGCCCACTCTTTGTAAGTCACGTTTTCCTTTTAGTGACAAGGTGAAGTGCGAGAACTGCTCACTTGATGTTAAAATCTCCTAAATATGTACCTATATATTTCAATTCTGTGAAATATGTGGAATGAGTTCGAGAGAAGGATTAATTTTCTTGTGCTGGGAGAGAGCTGGGACAGATAAAATAGGTTGAATGGCCTCCTCCCATGCCAAAAATGTCCATAACTGTTCTTGGCCCTGCTAAATTGAAGTGGCCATCCTTTCATTATGACTATGAGACGCAGCATGTTACGATAGATGGCACAATGAAGAAATCCTTTGTTATTAATGAATTTTTCAGCACTAGGCATTCTTCCGAAGTCAAATGTTCGACATATACCTGTTGCACTGACTTGGTTCCAAACAGTTATAATGTGGAGGTGCTGGTGTTGGACGAGGATAGACAAAGTCAGAGCTCACATGACATCAGGTTATAATCTGACACGTTTATTTGAAATCACACAAGCTTTGGGAGTGCAGTCCCTTCATCAGGTGCGGTCAGGGAGGAAAACACACAGTCACACAATTGATAAGCAGACAGATCAAAACATCATACAACTGGTGTGAGTGGAGTGTCAGATAATAAGTCTTCATCCAGGATGTTTGTTGGTTTGCAGATATTTTGTTGAAGAAACACACAACTTGTAGTTACAGTCAGTGTGGTATCTTATAAATTCTTGCTTTTGAAATAAAGGTTAAAACTCTAAGACAGATTCTGAACACAAGCCTCTGAACTACAAGTCAGAGTCTGACCTGAGATGTCACCTTTTGTACATTCCTGTTGCGCTGCCTGATTATCATGACAACACAGCACTGACATGGACTTTATAAACGCTTTACTTGCCTCTCACACTCTTGGTCACCTGTATAGAGTTATTATCTGACACTCCACTCACGCCAATTCTATGATCTTTTGATCTCTCTGCTGATAAGCTGTGTCTCTCTGTGGTCACCTCACTAACTGCACCTGATGAAGGGGCTGCACTCCAAAAGCTTGTGTGATTTCAAATGAACCTGTTGGACTATAAGCTGGTGTCATGTGACTTCTAACTTCAAACAGTTATAGAATGTGTCTTCAATCCTACCGTGACTTGACAATAAGTCAACTTCTTAAAATTTATAAAATGAGAATGTCAAGTGAAGTATGTCTAACCTTGAGCATTTAAAAAAGGAAATATTACAACCATAGTATAGTCAGACAGTAAAGACAGAAGGAATGATTGAATCGACTGTGTCTGACACCACACAATTAATCCCCCTGATGGAAGAAAGGTTGGCTGTGTTCTCTTTCTTCAGGAACATCCAGCTAATACCACCTTACCACTGCTTGTTTTATTCATCTGGTGTTCCATCTAATTCCTTGCAGTCTTGGTCAAACCTGCATGTAATTTATTTAAATTTTCAATGAAATAAATTTAACTTTATATTCCACAATTTTAACATTTCCTTTTAAGATTTGAACAGTTCAGTTCGTACAGTGCACATGTTGTGTTAATAATTGGAGAACATGGTGGAAAAATCAAGATATATTGACAAGTAAACAAATGGCTAACTTCTGTTTCCTTGTCAGTAATGCCTTTTGAACAGAACATAAAGTTGTGCAACTATGTAGAGATAACAATTTCAAACTGGGAAGACCACTTTGTGGTCCCCACACCAACCTCTATTCACTGCCTACTGATTGCATTACTCCGCCTTGGCAACAATGTAATATTACGCTTGTCTCAGCACAACCTTGGCATCTTGTTTATCCCATGATGAACATCCAACAACACATTCATGCAATCCCTAAAGCTGTCTCTTTACACCTTTTCAATCCTGCCTACCTGTCTCTTGTCTTGGCTCATTAGCAGTGAAACCTTCATCTGGAACTACTTCACTTCTGGACCTGACAATTCCAATGCATTCCCTGTTGGAGTCCCACATTTGACCATTGGAAACTTGACGTCGTCTAAAACTCCACTGCCCGAGTCTCACCTTGAACCAAATCCTATTCTCTGTACTTTCTACCTGACTGATACTATTAACGGTAATTTGATTAAATTCTCATTTTTGTTTCCAAATCGTTCCTTGGCTATGCCTATGGCTATTTTGGTAATCTCCACCAGTCCAACCATACTTCAGGATACCTGCACTCGTCTAATTATGTCCTCTTGCCCACTCTTGATTTCAAACGGCCCACTACTAGTTGCCAAACATTTAATTGTGTCGGCTTCAAACCCAACAAGAGACATCCTACACCTTCAGCGAGCAAACTCACATCCAGAACCTCAACCCGAGCAACAAATCTTCTCAAAACTCGCTAACTTCCTACACCTCTTAGCCTCTGTACATTTCCTCTTTTAAGGCACTTTTTAAAACAATCCTCTTTCATCAAGCTCTTGATCGTCAGAACTAAGAACTTAATAAGGCTCAGTTGTATTCTGGGATCGTGAATACTCCTTTCAGACGCCTTCAAAGTTTCCCTCCATTAAAGAGATTTTATAAGTGGTTGAAGTCATTGCCAAGCAGAGGGGGACGAATTGGGGAGTTACTTCAAAGAGCTATGATATGCCAAACGACCTCCTTCCACACTGGCCAACTCTGATTCCACAAAAACAAAAATGATTTTCAGACTTGGGAAGATCCCTCAAAAATGTCACTTCTAACCAGCTTTTGGGCAGAGTCGAGCTGCTGAGATGACAGACCAGGATTTAGGGGTACCAGGAGTGATAATATGCTGAACACAATCAAATTTTGAGGTTGTAGAATGATGTGGTCTTCATCATTTTTGACACTTTGACCATTTTCCTTCCTTTCCACAGAACAAGTCAAATAGCGGCAGCACAATGTTGCATGGACGCTCAAGCCTGCTCCACCGTCGATGATGATTGTGGCTGGTCTTCCACATCAATTAAACTTTTGCTCATATCTCATCCTCTGCTCAAAACATCGATCTATTCACGTGCAGTATCCCTCTCGCTAACTTAATGAGAATTCATTCCAATCACTGAACTCCTAACGCTGACCCACCCCAGGTCAAAAAATTCAGCTGAGATCAGGAACTGATCTCGCCTGTATGGCTGAGCTGGCTTTTAAAAAGTTTGCCAGTGAGAGAGTCTCAGTGAGAAACATTCATTAAAAAAATAATTGCATGGATTGCTCTCCAATCCTAAACTCTATTCAAATTCAGTTGGCTGAACGGTTGGTTTTTGATGCAGACTGATGCCCTGCAGAGAGGGCTCAATTGCCATACCAGTGAGCTTACCACAAAGGGTCTTCGCCTCAACCGCTCTACTTGACTGAGGCGTGGTGATCTTCAGGTTAAATCATAACCAGTTGTCTCTCTCTAAGGAGTCGCCAAATGGCGTGCTAAGACTTTACCTTTAACCCTGATAACATGGCAACAAGCAGATAACTCAGCTGATGTCACTGACTAATAGAATCCTCAATTATACTGATATTCATGTTGTGATATCATCAGAAGGCATGCTCAACTAACTTTTAATTTGCAAATTCAGTTAACAACCATTCAATCAATATTACTGAATACTCATATTACTGATGGTCTCCATACAACATTGTGGTTACATCTGTTCATAAGTGAAGTGTAATGTAATTGCACTTACTGTGGTTTTATCAATGTGATCCTGCAATGAATCAATAAGCAGGTCACCCACAGGTTGCCAATCAGTGTGGACCCCCTCAGCTGTTATCACATGAGCCTCAAGATCATCCAGAGCTTTCTGCAGTTCTTGAAGTTTCTCCAACGCCTTTTCCACCTGTTTCTGCCAGTTGCTCGCACGGGTTTTCAATTGCTCCCAATTTTCCTTCACTTCTGTTGACTGTTTGCGGACAGCTTTGGCAATTCTCTGGGCTCTCTCTTCCGGGGTAGGTTCTGGAAATATGAAATGCAAATAATTTATCAACTATTCATGATTTTGATCGATAGATTTTCTTTCTAAACCCCTTTCCTTTAAAAGGTCTCTCTGGACTTTCTCCTGAAATTGGGATATATATTATAAGACTGAAGCACATCAATGATAAATTCTGTAATCAGCTAGCAGGTCGTCGAGTCATTAACAGAGAATCACAGAGAACCAATACAAAGCCAAATAAAATTCCGCAGATATTTGAAATTTGTCACTACCAAGGAAGCTTTAAAAAAGGAAAAGGATTACTGACTAAATGGGTACAATTCTCAACAAAAGATTTGAAAAATCCTTTCAGTGTATCTTTCGTAGCTATGAGACAAACATCCAACACAAACCAACTTTCATCTTTCAGGACTGGCAAGTTAGAATGATAAACCCAAAGTCTACCCTGCACAGTTCTCTGTAGAACTCACCTAATGAGGTTGTTAAGAGATGTAGAGATACCAAAGTGCGCAGCTGGATGAACACAGCAGGCCAAGCAGCATCTTAGGAGCACCAAAGTTGACATGTTGGGCCGAGACCTTTCATCAGAAAAGGGGGAGGGGGAGAGAGTTCTGAAATAAATAGCGAGAGAGGGGGAGGCGGATCAAAGATGGACAGAGGAGAAGTTAGGTGGAGAGGAGACAGACAAGTTAAAGAGGTGGGGATGGAGCCAGTCGAGGTGAGTGTAGGTGGAGAGGTAGGGAGGGGATAGGTCAGTCCGGGGAGGACGAACAGGTCTCGGGGGCGGGAAGAGGTTAGGAGGTAGGAAATGGGGGTGGGGTTTGAGGTTGCAGGACGGGATAGGTGGGCTGGTTTTGGATGCAGCCGAAGGGAGTGTGCAGCGGATCAGGGAGTCACCTGAGGGTGGTGGGAAAAACGTCTTTGGTGGTGGGGTCGGATTGCAGATGGCAGAAGGGTCGGAGGACGAGGCATTGAATCCGGAGGTTGGTGGGGTGGTACGTGAGGGCGACGAGGACACTGTTTTGGTAGTTATTATGGGGAGCGAGTGTGAGGGATGAGGTGTGGGAAATGCGGGTGACACGGTCGAGGGCGTTTTTGACCACTGAGGAGGGGGAAGTTCCGGTCCTTGAACAACCCTCAACAGTTTCTCTTTCAATTCCTCCCACTTCCTACAGACAAACGGGGTGGCCAGGGTCGCCACATGGGCCCAAGCGATGCCTGCCTCTTTGGAGGTTACATGCAACGCTCCCTCTTCCGTACCTACACTGGCCCTCAACCCCACCTCTTCCTCCGTTACATCGATGACTGTATCGGCACCGCCTCGTGTTCCCACAAGGGGCTCCAACAGTTCATCCACTTCACCAACACCTTCCTCCCGAACTTGAAGTTCACCTGGACAATCTCTGATACCTCTCTCTCCAACCTGGACCACTCTATTTCCAACCACTGAGAAACAAATATCCATTTCAACTCCACCAATTCCCACAGCTACCAAGATTACACCTCCTCCCACCATATTCCTGCAACAATTCATCCCCTATTCCCCATTCCTTTGCCTCTGCATCTGCACTCCCAGGATGAGGTATTCTATTCCCGTATATCTCAGATGTCCTCATTTTTCAAAGACCACAACTTGCCCCGCCCTGTGGTTGATAACACCCTCGACCGTGTCTCCAGCATTTCCTGCAACAAATCCCTCTCACCCCACCCCGCAACAACAACCAAAACAAAGTCTCCCTCGTCCTGACGTACCACCCCACCAACCTCCGGATACAACGCATCATCCTGCGAAACTTTCAGATTCTCTGGGAGGCTACGGAGGAGGTGGCGGAGCCTTTGGCCTTCATCTTTGAATCCTCATCGTCTGCAGGTTTAGTACCAGAAGGCTGGAGGGTTGCAAATGTTGTGCCCTTGTTCAAAGAGGGCAGTAGAGATGACCCAGGTAATTATAAACCCAGTGAGCCTTCCGTCTGTTGCAGGAAAAGTTTTGCAAAGGATTATAAGAGATAGGATTTATAATCATCGAGCAAGCACCAATTTGATGGGAGATAGTCAACATGGATTTGTCAAGGGCAGGTCGTGTCTCACAAGCCTCATTGAGTAATTTTGGAAGGTGACCAAGCACGTGGATGAGGGTCGGGCAGTTGACGTGGTGGACATGGACTTCAGTGAAGCCTTCGATAAGGTTCCACATGGTAGGCTATTGGAGAAAACATGGAGACATGGGATTGAGGGAGATTTCGCAGGTTGGATTAGAAACTGGCTTTGGCTGAGGAGGCAACCAGTGGTGGTTGATAGAAAATATTCAGCCTGGAGTCTGGTTACTACTGGTTTGTCTCAAGGATCTGTTTTGGGACCACTGCTGTTTGTCATTTTCATAAATGACTTGGACGGAGGCATTGGTAGATTGGTTAGTAAGTTTGCAGATGACACTCAAGTCGGTGGAGTGGTGGACAATGTGGAAGAATGTTGCAAGTGACAGGTAGACTTGGATGAACTGCAGAATTGGGCGGAAAGGTGGCAGATGGAGTTCAATGCGGATGAATGTGAGGTGATTCACTTTGGGATGAATAAGAAGGCGGCAGAATATTGGGTCAATGGAAAGATTCTTGGTAGTGTTGCTGTGCAGAGGGTGTCCATCTATGTCGATCCCTGAAAATTGCCATCCAGGTTGATAGTGCTGTGAAGAAGGCTCACGGTGTTTTAGGTTTTATTGGCAGTGGGATTGAGATCCAGAGCAACTGTCCAAAAAGCTGGTGCGGTCTCATTTAGAATATTGCGTTCAGTTCTGGTCGCCCCATTACAGGAAGGATGTGGAAGCATTGGAAAAGGTGCAGAGGAGATGTTGCCTGGTCCGGAGCGAAGGTCTTCTGAAGAAAGGCTGAGGGACTTGGGTCTGTACTCATTGGAGAGAAGGTGGTTCAGAGGGGATTTAATAGAGACAGACAAGATGATCAGTGGATGAGACAGGGTGGACAGTGTGGGTCTTTTTCCGAGGATGATGACATCAGCTTGTATGAGGGGGCACAGCTAAACAGTGAGGGATAATAGATTTGAGATAGATATCAGAGGCAGGTTCTTTACTCAGAGAGTGGTAAGGATGTGG
>NW_026728429.1:0-25000 GCF_030684315.1 Stegostoma tigrinum | reverse complement strand
ATTGTACTAAATGAAAAGCAAGTGTCACCTCTCAGTGTTAGGGGACAGGAGATGTGCATTAGAGAAGGAGATATAGTCAGCCTTGTCAGAGACAGCAGACAAGTTGCAAATGCATAGAAACTGACATTAAAGCTTTCTTGTCAATGTGTAAAGAGGTGAGACAAATATGACGAGTCAATATTGTACCTTTGCGCTCAGTAAAATCATGGAATCATGAATCAGAGAACCCTTACAGTGTGGAAACAGGTCGGTCAGCCCAACATGTCCACACTGCCCCTCACAGCATCCCACCCAGACCCATCCACCTGTAACTCACCTAACCTACACATCACTGAACACCTTGGGAAATTTAGCACGGCCAATCCACCAACCTTGCACATCTTTTGACTGTGGGAGCAAACTCGAGCACCCGGAGAAAACCCATGCAGGCACATGGAGAATGTGCAAACTCCACACAGAAAGTCACCAAAGGGTGGAATTGAGACAGTGGTGTTAACCAGAGCCACTGTGCTCTATATTATGCGAATTCAGCTGCAAGCATTTTTTTTTAAAGAAGGGAAACTTACCATCGTCACAGGATTAGAGTGGTTTCAATCTTCTATCAGCTTTGAGAACCTGATCCATATCTGCCTTCACAAGGGCAAGGTGTTGGTAATGGTGTGAGACCGGTTAGTATGCAGCAGCTCGCCATGCAAAAAATTAACGGCACTTTCATTGCTTTTTTCCTAGGGGCATAACAGAAAGACAAGAACATGAAAAAATCCTGAAATCTTTCTCCAATTTCAATCTCAAAGGGACCATCCGTTCCTCAAAAGTCATAACCAAACTGAACATGGGCCTCCTGCAGTGCCACAAATGATGCCACCCCAAAGTTGCAGGAACAGCAACTCATATTCCGCTTGGGAACCCTGCAGCACAATGGACATGGCTGACAGCTCTGTCAACCACGAATGCAAGGAATGCTCAGTTGAGCAAGAATGCAGACATTTCGGAATCCCTCCAGCAGAAGATGATATCATTAGAACAAATGGATCTGTCTGGACAGTCCTGTTTGTAGATTTTGGGAAGTAAGACTCTATTGTTTGTCATCAAGGATATGGTTGAGTGATCATATTCAGACTGAAGAGACCAAGAATGTGAGGCTGGAGAATGGGTGCAGAACCATGCCTCTCGGAATTCCTGTGCGTGTCTCTGCTTGGCTTGGGCTACTACGGTTACCTTGTCGCAGTGTCCTCTGAGAGGCGTGATTCTCCACCCATAATGCAACCAACAAGCAGATACAATTGGACCCCATCATACAAACCCATACAGATCAAAACCGGAAATGACAGTACTCATGGTAACAGACTGGACAGTGTCAATTCCAGACAGAGTAGAATAACATGGTTTCATTGGAGGCTGTACTGATGATGTCACCGATCATGGTGACGAAACGTCTGAATGAGAAGAAGCCAGCTCGGCGAGCAAGTTCACAACCTCAATCAGAGAACTGGCTGTTTTGAACTACCTTGTTCAAGAGTTTCAGTTTTGATTTGGAATGTTAAATCTCGCTCCCACATAGGGATGGAGGATTACTGTTAACAGCTGCATTCTAACTAATTCATATCGAATCATTATTGTTTTGACCAGTCTTCGGGTCAGGCTCCCTCGGTGACTGAGTCTCCCAAATTGTTAAGTTCCCTCGTGAAAGACTCCCCTTCTTTACACACCCAACTAGATCCACCTCAGTTGGTACGAATTAAGCTGATTAAAAAGGATCTTTGGGTTGTGGATACCTTCCTATGTTTCAGAAGGAGTCAAGATAACTCAGGGTGACACGGTGACTCAGGAGTTAGTACTGCTACCTCACAGCACCAGGGACCTGAGTTCCATTCCAGCCTCGGATGACTGTCTGTGTGGAGTTTGCACATTCTCCCCTTGTCTGTGTGGGTTTCTGCTGGGTGCTCTGGTTTCCTCCCACAGTCCAGAGATGTGCAGGTTGGGTGGATTGGCAATGCTGAATTACCCACAGTGCCCACGGATGTCGAGGTTAGGTACATTAGCCATGGGAAATGCAGGCTGACAGGGATAGAGTAGGGGAATGGGGATGGGTCTAGGTGGGATGCTCTTTAGAGGCTTGCTGTGGGCTTGTTGAACTGAGTGGCCTGTTTCCACACTGGGGATTCTGTAAAACTAGCTTCTCCTGAACTCGTGTGAGAGTGAGTTTATCAATTGCTAAATGCAAGAAGTCATAAGGCACCACAAATATGCACAAGTTAGAAACAAGAAATTTGCTCAAAAACCATAAAAGTTAAGAGGGATACGGATACTTCAGCCTTTGGATTGTTTGTGAAGAATAGAAAGTGGGATGTTGTGGCCACTAAGTTGGGCGATCCCCGTAATGTTGATATGAATTCAGCAGTTAATTTTGAGATTCTTGTTGAAATTCTTTTGACCTTGTTTCCCTTTTGACATTGCCCAGGTTTGCAGTGCTCAGAGCAAGAGATTTTCTTTTCTTCTTACCTGCAGCATTGGGCGATGAAACGGCTGTCCCAGAGCCGTGACCTCCCCAACTCCTGAGACTACACGAGCACATTCGCCCAGGAATACACACGGACTGAGACGAAAGAACTATCGGGATAACAATACTCAGCGTGGTACTGGAAAAGGCAGCATGTACAAACAGAAAACAGCTGTAAATAGTGTCAAGAGGTGAAATCAAGTGATAAAGCTAAAGTCATGGCTCTTTGCTTGCGTGCTCATTGTATTCAGAACAAAATCAACAAATTAATAGCACATTTCTAGGTTGACGGGCATGATTTTATAGCTATTACAAAGACATGGTTACAAGGAGATCAACACTGGAGGTGAGTGCGCAGGGCTATACGACATTCCAAAAAGACAAGCAGGAGGGAAAGTGACTGTAAGCGAAGAAATTAGTATGAGAGCAAGAAACGATCTTGGATCAGATGTAGAATCCAATTTTATTTATTTGTTAATGGGAGGAGGACATCCCTAGCTACGCAGTGTTTGTTGTCCATCCCTAATTGCTCGGGGACAGTTCAAAGTCAATCATATTGCTGTGGGTCTGCAGTCACATATAGGCCAGATCATGTAAGGGTGGCAGTTTCCTTCCCTAAAGCACATCAGTGAACCAGCTGAGTTTTTCTGACATTTGGCAATGAATTCATGGTCATCATTATATTCTTAATTCATGATTTTCTTTTATATTGAATTCAAATTCCACCATCTGCTGTGCTGGAATTTGAACACAGGTCCCCAGAATGTTATCTCAGTCTCTGAATTAACAGTCCAGCAATAATACCACTAGGCCATTTCCTCCCCCATCGTGGAACAAGAAAGCCTGTAGCTGATTCCCACTTGGGAAAAACAGTGAACCAGGAGCTTCTTAAATGGGCGATCGCATCTCCTTACATTTTAAGACAGCCATGGATAATCAGGACCTTGTGGGAAGCGATGAAATTGGGGAGGGAAAATTACATCAGTGTTAGGTAGGAGCTGAGCAGTATTAATTGGGAGGAGCTTTTATTGAACAAGTCAACATTTGATATGTGGGAGTTATTTAAAGACCTACTCTTCAGTTCAGAACTGGCCTATTCCAGGGAAGGAGGAATGACATGGATGGCAATCTAAGGACATACGGACATAAGAAATAAAACAGGAGTAGGCCATCTGTCTCTTCCAGCTCGTTCCGCTGATCTTTTTTGCGGACTCAGCTCCACTTACCCTCCCATTCACCATAACCCTCAATTCCTTTCCTGTTCAAAGATCTATCTGTTTTGGCTTTCAAAACATTCAACAAGGGAACCTCAACTGTTTCGGTGGGCAGAGAATTCCACAGATTCACAACCCTTTGGATGAAGAAGCTCATCCTCAACTCAGTTTTATATCTGTTCACACTTATTTTGAGGCTGTGCCCCCGAGTTGGGATTTTGCCCATCAGTGGAAACAATTTCCGATCCATTTGTTTCATAATTTTAAAAGTTTCTATTAGATCACCCCTCATTCTTCTAAATTCCAGTGACTGCAATCCTCGTCTACTCAATCTCTCCCCGTACAGCAACATTTTTAATTCTGGAATCAACCTCGTGAACCTCCTTTGCACCCCCTCCAGTGCAAGTACATCCTTTCACAAGTGAGGAGACTAAAACTGTACAAACTACTCCACACCAAGCCTCACCAGCACCCGATACAACTGTAGCATACCCTCCCGATTTTTAAACTGCATTACTCTCGCAATGAAGGACACTATTCCATTTGCTGTCTCAATTACCAGCCGCATCTGCAAACTACCTGATTCAGACACAAGGCTGCCCAGCTCACTCTGCGGAGCAGCATGCTGCAATTTTTCACCATTTAAGCAAGACTCCATTTTTCCGTAATTGCTACCAAAATGGATACCCTCACATCTACCATCATTGGACTCCATCTGCTAGACCCTTGTCCATTCACTTAAACTTTCTGCATCCTTCCGCAGATTTTCATTGTCCTCTTCAGACTTTACTCTCTCACTCATTTTAGTGTCATCTGTGAACATAGAAAAATACAGTGCAGAACAGGTCCTTCGGCCCTCCATGTTGCGCCAACCTGTGAACTAATCTAAGCCCGTTCCCTCACACTATCCCATCATCATCTATATGCTTATCCAAGGACTGTTCAAATGCCCTGAATGTGGCTGAGTTAACTGCATTGGCAGGCAGGGCATTCCACGCCCTTACCACTCTCTGGGTAAAGAACCTGCCTCTGACATCTGTCTTCAATCCATCACCCCTCAATTTGTAGCTGAGCCCCCTCGTACAAGCCAACATCATCATCCTAGGAAAAAGACTCTCACCGTCCACCCTGACTCATCTTTCTCTGATCGTCTTGTATGTTTCTATGAAAGGCCCTCTTAGCCTTCTTCTCTCCAATGAGGACAGACTCGAGTCGCTCAGCCTTCTCTCATAAGACCTTCACTCCAGACCAGGCAACATCCTGGTAAATCTCCTCTGCTCCTTTTCCAATGCTTCCGAATTCGTCCCGCAATGGAGCGACCAGAACAGGTCGCACGAGCCTTTTGTGCAGTTGCAGCATGACATCACGGCTCTGGAACTCAATCCCTCTACCAATAAAGTCGAACACACCGTATGCCTTCTTCACAGCACTATCAACATGGGTGGCAACTTTCAGAGATCTATGTACATGGAGGCCAAGGTCCCTCTGCACATCCGCACTACCAAGAATCTTTCCATTGGCCCAGTATTGTACCTTCCTATTATTCCTCCCAAAGCGAATCACCTCACATTGAACTCCATTTGCCACCTTTCCGCCCAATTTTGCACTTTATCCAAGTCTCCCTGCAACATGCGACATTCTTCCACATTGTCCACCACTCCACCGACTTTAGTGTCATTTGCAAACTTACTAACCCATCCACCTATGCCTGCGTCCAAGTCATTTATAAAAATGACAAACAGCAGTGGGCCAAAAACAGATCCTTGAGGCACACCACGAGTAACCGGACTCCAGGCTGAATATTTTCCATCAAACACCACTGGTTGCCTTTTTACCGAAAGCCAGTTTCTAATCCAAACTGCTAAATCTCCCTCAATCACATGGCTCCCTATTTTCTCCAATAGCCTACCATGTGGAACCTTATCAAAGGCTTTACTGAAGTCCATGTACACTACGTCAACTGGCCTTCTCTCATCCACATGCTTGGTCACCTCCTCAAAATCTCCATGAGATTTGTGAGACACGACCTGCCCTTGACAAATCCATGTTGACTATCTCCAATCAAATTGTTGCTTCCGAGATGATTATAAACCCTATCTCTAAAAACCCTTTCCAAAACTTTTCCTGCAACAGACGTAAGGCTCACTGGCTGTAATTGCCTGGCTCATCTCTCCTGCCCTTCTTGAACAAGGGCACAACATTTGCAATCCTCCAGTCCTCTGGTGTTAAACCTGCAGACAATGAGGACTCAAAGATCAAAGCCAAGGGCTCCGCCACCTCCTCCTGAGCTTTCCAGAGAATTCTCGGAAAAATCCTCTCAGGCCCAGGGGATTTATCTAGCTTCACACCTTCTAGAATTGATAACATCTCCTCCTTACTAACCTGAATCCTTTCAAGTCTAATAGCACGTATCTCAGTCGTCTCCTCGATGATATTCTCCTCTTCCTCAGTGAAAACAGATGAGAAATATTCATTTAGCACCTCTCCGATCTCTACCCGGTCCACACACAACTTCCCACTTCTGTCTTTGATTGGCCCTATTCCTACCCCAGTCATCCTTATATTCCTCACATACCTTGAGAAAACTTTACGGTTCTCCTCTATTCTACCTGTGAATGACTGCTCAGGACCCCTCCGTGCTCTTCTTAACTCTCTCTTTAAATCCTTCCTTGCTCATCTGTAATTCTCCATCGCATCAACTGATCCATCTCATCTCAACATCACATAAACCTTGCTCTTCTGCTTAACACGAGATACAATTTCTTTAGTAATACCTTATCACTGACCCCTGCCTGACAGGGACGTACCTATCAAGGACACGCAATATCTGTTACTTAAACCAGCTCCCCATTTCGATTGTCCCCATCCCCTGCATTTTGCTACCCCATTCTTTGCCTCCTAAGCCTTGCCCAATTATAATTGCCTTCCCCCATCTGTAAGTCTTGCCCTGTGGCATGTTCCTCTCCCACTCCATCGCTAAACTAAACGTAACCGAATTATGGTCACTCTCTCCAAAGTGCTCATCTACCACTAAATCAAACACCTGGCCTGGTTCACTGTCAAGTACCAGATCCAGTGTGGCCTCCCCTCTTGTCGGCCCTTCGACGTAGCGTGTCGGGAAACGCTCCTGCGTGCATTGGACGAAAACTCATCCATCCGACGTACGAGAGTTACAGCATTTCCAGTCAATGTTTACCAAGTTAAAGTCTCCCGTAATGACCACCCTGTTCCTTTCACTCCTGCCCAGAATCGTTTTGCCAATCCTCTCCTTCAGATCCCTGGAACTTTGCAGAGGCCATTTAAAAAACTCCCAGCAGCGTGGCCTCTCCTCTCCTGTTTCTGACATCAGCCCATACCACCTCAGTAGACCAGTCCTCCTCAAAAGTTTTTTCAGCCTCCGTTATACTGTCCTCGACAAACAAAGCCACACCTCCCCCTTTTTTCCCACCTTACCTGATCTTACTCAAAGATCTGAACCCTGGAACCTGCAACATCCATTCCTGACCCTGCTCTATCCATGTCTCCGTAATGGCCACAACATCGAAGCCCCAGGTACCTATCCATGCTGCAAGCTCACCTCGCTTATTCCGGATACTCCTGGCAGTGAAGTAGACACACTTCAATTCAGCTTGCTGTTTGCCAGCACACTCCTGTGACACTGAGATCCTGTCCATGTCCTCCCTATTCTCTTTCTCCTGTGTACTGAAACTGCACCACAGTTTCCCATCCCCTTGCTAAGCTAGTTTAAACCCACCCGAACAGCACTAGCAAATTTCCCGCCCAGGATATTAGTGCCCCTCTGGTTCAAGTGGAGACCGTCCTGTTTGTACAGGTACCACCTTCCCCAGAATGAGCCCCAATTGTCCATGTACCTGAAGCCCTCCCACCTGCAGCATCCCTGCAGCCACGTGTTCAGCTGAAATCTCTCCCTGTTCTTTGCCTCGCTATCACTTGGCACAGGTAACAAACCAGAGATAACCACTCCGTTTGTTTGAGCTCTCAGCTTCCAGCGGAGCTCCCTGAAATCCTGCCTGACATCCCTATCCCTCTTTCTACCTATGTCGTTGGTACCCATGTGGACCATGGCTTGGGGCTGGTCACCCTCTCCCTTCAGGACCCCAAAGACACTATCCGAGATAACACGGACCCTAGCACCTGGAGGCAACGCACCAATCGTGAGTCTCTTCGGTTCCAAACAAGCCTTCTATCTGTCCCTCTAACTATTCAGTCCCCAATGACTAACACTCTCCTCCTATACCCCCTTCCCTTCGTTGCAAGAGCGACAGACTCTGTGCCAGAGACCTGCACCCCAGTCAGTATTGAGGTAATGCCTCATCGTAAGGAGGTCAGAATTGACGGAGTGGCAGATATTTAGAGGGTCAGTACTGAGGCAGTGCACAACCGTCAGAGGGTCAGTACTTCAGGAGAACCCCAGTATCAGAAGGTCAACACGAATGGAGAGTCACATCGTCAATGGTTCAATCCTGAGGAACACTTCATTATCATAGGGTCAGTCCTGAGGCAGTGCTTCATTGTCAGAGGGTCAGTATTAAGGTTTAGAATTGAGGGAGTGCTATCTGATTATGTCACTCTGACAATGAGGCACTGCCTCAGGAATGAGCCTCTGACAATGAGGCACTTTCTCACTTCTGAATCTCTGACAAGGAAGCATTCCCTCAGTGCAAACCCTCTGTATGGACCCGATGTCAATGAGGCACTCGCTGAGTACTGACCCTCTGACAAAGTTCCAATAGCTTTCTACTGACCTTCTAATCATGTGCCCCCTACCCCATTTCTAAATCTGTTACATTGAGGGCACTGCCTCAGAACTGACACACTGGCTATAAGGCAGTCCGTAAAGACTGACCCGCTGATCATGAGGCTGTCCCTCAGTTAATGACCCTCTAAATATGAGGCACTCCCGTAATTCTGACCGTCAGGAGCTACCTCAATGTTGACTCACTGATATGGAGGCACTGCCTCAGAATTGACATGCTGACGATGGGGCACTTGCTCAGGACAGACCCTCTGATAGAGCTGCAGGTTTGATATTAGAGCAGTGATGCACCACGAGCAGGTCAGTATTAAGGGAGTGCCACACAGTCAGTGGACCAATATTAGGGGAGTGCCACACTGTCAGAGGATCACTCTTAATGGAGTGCTGCACTTGTGGTGAGTGAGTACTGAGGCAGTGCAGCACTGCAAAGGGTCAGTAATGAGAGAAAGCTCCATTTTCAGAGGGTTAGCACAGAGGAAGTGCTTAATCAGAGAGTTATTTCAGAGAGAGTGCTGTATTGTCAGAGTTTCGCACTGAGGGAATATCACACAATCAGAGGTCCAATATTAAGGAAACAGTGCACTGTTGGAGGGTTGATATAAAGGGAGGGCTGCACTGTCAGAGGGTTAATGATGTGGGAGTGCTGAAATATCACAGAATCAGTCCTGAGAAGTGCTGCACATTCAGAGAGTTAGTGCTGAGGGAGTGGTCTAATGTGAAAAGATTCATATCAAGGGGCACTGTCGAAGGATCAGTCGTGCAATACTGTCAGAAAAACAATATTGAGGGAGTTCTGCTGTGTCAGTGGGTCAATATTACAGGATTGCTACACGATCCACGTATCAATGTCAGATGGTCAGTCCTGAGGGAGTGCTGCACTGTTGGAGGGCCAATATTGAGTGTGTGCGACACTCAAGAGGATCATTTTGTTGGACTTGTGCACTGTCAGAAGTTCAATTGTAAGCAAGTGCCACACTGGTAGCAGGTTAATATTATGGGAGTGCTGCACTGTCAGACGGTTAAAGATGAGGGAAAGCTCATCATCTGACAGGGCATCACTCCCTTCAGACGAACCCTCAGGCGGTGCAGCACTCCAACAAGTTAGTTTCAGGGGCATGTTGTCCCATCAAATTGACCCTCTCAGACAGGAGCATGCACTAAATATCGACCCTCTCACAATGCTGCACTGCCTTAATATAGGCCCTCTGGCAGGGCGGCTCCCTTTCAGTACACACCTTCCAACAGCACAGCACTCTCCCATCATTGACCCTCTGACAGTGCAGTACTCTCTTAATACTGAATGTGTCACACTGCTCGACACTGTTGGAAGGTCAATACTAAGAGTGTGCTGCACTGTTAGACAGTCAATGATGAGCTAGCGATGCATGTGCGACATTCCCTCAATTCTTATCCCATTACAATGAGGCACTGCATTAGTATGGCCCTCTGACAAAGTAGCACAGCTTTAGAACTGACCCACTGATCATGAAGCTTTCCCTCAGTACTGGACCTCAGAGTGCTCCTCAGCCACAACACTGACTCTCTAATCCTGCAGTACTGTCTCAATTCTGACCTCAGTCCTGACCCTGTTACATTGACATTGCAGTTCTTCCTTACCATGGACACTCTGGCCATGGGACAACACTGTTGGCCCTGTTGCAGTGCAGAATTCACTGACACTCACCCTCTCCCATACCTTCAATACTGAACGTCTGATAGGACTGCGGGCAGCTGACTCTGACAGTGCAGCATTCTCTCAGTATCGACCCTCTGACAGGAATTAGGGGACTGCTGCATTGTCAGAGAGTCAGGACTGAGGAAGAGCTGCACTATCAGAGGGCAAATATTAATGGAGTTGTGCACTGTCACAAATTCAATATTAACAGAGGGCTGCACTGTCAGAGAATCAATGATGACGGGGCAGTGCGTTGTGAAAAGACCTGTAATAAAAGGCATGCGGCCTGTCAGAAGGACCAAACGGAGAGCTTCACTGTGAGAGGGCCAACATTAGTAAATGCTCCAGTCTCAGAGGGTCTGGCAGTGCTGGAAAAGCTCAGCAGGTCTGGCAGCATCTGTGGAGGCAAAAACAGAGATAACATTTCAGGTCCAGTGACCCTTCCTCAGGACTGTTCTGAGGAAGATCCCCAGTTCCGAGGAAGGGTCAATGGACTCGAAACGTTGAATCTGTTTTCTCCCACACAGATGCTGCCAGGCCTGCTGAGATTTTCTGGCAACTTTCTTTTTGTTCCCGACTTACAGCATCCGCAGTTCTTTTGTTTTTTATGTCTGGCAGTGCTTGTTTGCTTGTGACCTTCTGAAAGCACAGCACACCCATAATCTTGGCCCTGTGACAGACCAGCACTCCCTCAGTACTGATCCTCCAACAATGGAGCATTCCTTCAATACTGACCACCAGCGCAGCACTTGATTTCTGAGAGTAGTCTGAAAGAAACTACCTTTGCTTACCGAGAGAGACAGGGAGAGCAAGTGCGTATTCTGTAGGTGACTCAGGATGTATTGTAACCTTAACAAGTCAAACAGTATTTCAGATTAGTTTATAATTAAAGATTATTCTAACTGTCTTCCTGGAAAAGTACAGTCCCTACAACATGGGGCTGATACTAATACACTCACTCAGAAGTGACCCTCCAGCAAAGCAGCCCTGCCTCAGAACTGACCCTGTGACAATGAGCTACTCCATCAGCAGTGAATCTGTAATCACGTGGCACTCCCTCAATTCTGAAAACATTACACTGAGGCACTCCTACAAAGGCCTCTGCGTTTTAGGGATTATGTACAGTCATCCCTGTGTTTTACAGGTTGTTGAAAGGGGTCACTGTTTTCGGGTTTATTTTCACCCTCCAATCTTGCAGCACTCCCTCAATTCAGGCGTGCAGCAGTTATGTCTCCAGACTGAATCTCGAGAAGTGTTGCAAACCCTCAATTCTGATCTGCTCAAAATGAGCCACTGACTGAGTATTGGCCTTCTGACAAAAAGTCACTTATTCAGAACTGGCCTTCTGACAATGTGACACTCGTCCACATCTGACCCTCCAGCAATGAGGTACTGCCTCAGAACTGATCCGCTGACAGTGAAGCACTGCCCCCTCAGTTCTGACCCTCTGACAGAGCTGCAATACTTCAGGACTGAACTTCTAATCATCTTGTACTCCATCAACTCTGAATCCAATGCACTGAGCTACTGACTCAGTATTTACAGTCTGCTCCTAATACACCCTCAGAATTGACCCTAAGGCAATGTGACCCTGCCTCAGAACTAACTCTGTGACAATGAGGCACTTACTCAGCGCTGAATCTCGAATTGTGTCGCACTCCCTCAGTTTTTAGGCACTCCTTCCAGACTGGCACACTCTCAAGGCTGATCCTGCAGCAACGAGGAATTGCCTTACAACACAGCCACGAACAACAAGGCCCTCTTTAGGACAGTGTCTGATAACGAGGCACTCACTTGGTTCTGAGCCTCTGACAATGAAGCACTTGCTCAAGTCTGACCACATTAAAATGAGGCACCCTCAAACTGATCTGAAACACCTCAGTTTCGACCTTCTGATGGCTCTGAAATGCCTCAGTTTATATCCTCTGACCGGTCTTTTAATTCTGACACAATTACAGTGAAGGTCAGCCTCCGTGCTGACACTCAGAGTACATCACTCCCTCTGACAGTGTTGCACACCCTGAGCATCACTGACAGTTTCAGCGTTCCCTTAATATGGACCAACTCACAATGCAGCACTCCCCTGACATTATTATTTACATTGACGATCTGACAGGACAGCCCACCTCAGTGCTGACCCTCCGACAGCGCAGCATTCCCTCATTACTCACCCTCTGATACTGTAGCCCACCTTTGGTAATGACACTCTGACAGTGTCACACTCCCTTACTATCGGCCCTTAACAGTGCAGCACTCCCTCAATGATGACACCGTAACGATGCAGGATTCCCTCAGTCCTGGCTCTGCAACAGTCAAGCATTCAATCAACACTGACCCTCTGTTAGTGCAGCACACCCCTAATATTGATCCTGTGACAGTGCAGCACTCCCTTAATATTGGCCTTCCGACAGAGTGGCACTTTCTTGACGAAGACACTCTGACAATACAGTTTTCCCTCAGTGCTGATCCTCTGGCAGTGCAGCATTCTGTCATCATTGGCACCTTGCCAGTGGAGCTACATGCTTCTTATTGACCCTCCACAGTGCAGCACTGCCTCTCTACTGACTCTACAACATTAATATTGATCCCCGAACGGGAGGTTCTCTTTCATACCCACTCCCACAAAGAGAAGCCCTCCCTCATCTTTAACCCTCTGACAGTGCAGCACTCCCTTAATATTAACCCGCTGCTGGTGTGGCACTCCGTTACAGTGCCGAACTCCAACAAAGTGATCATCTGAGTGTCGCGCACACACTCAATATTGACCCTCCAACAGCGTAGCCCTCCCTCAGAACTGACCGTCTGACATCCATACACTGATAGTGTCGCAATTCTGTAATATCGACCCCCACCGACGCAGCAGAACTCTCTCAATATTGGCCTTCGGACAGTACTGCGCTACTGATCCTTCGGCGGTGCCTCTTGATATCAATCCTCTGACATTATAGCACTCCCTCAGTACTAACTCTCTGAACGTGCAGCACTCTCTCAGGTCTGATTCTGCGCTATTTCAGCACTCCCACGTCATTAACCCTCTGACAGTGCAGCACTCCCTTTATATTATATTATATTTATCAACTCTCCAACAGTGCACTATTTCCTTAATATTGGACCTCTGATTGGACAAGCTGACGGCATCTCATGTTCTTTATCGACAGAGAGTCAGTTCTGTGGTAGTACCTCATTGTAATGGGTCAGAGTGGGTCTAATCAGTCCAACCCCAAACCTAACCGCAGCTTCAGGCCTAAGCCTAGCCTCAGGCCTAACACTCACCCTCAACCCCAAACCTAAATGTGGTCTGAGCTCTAACCCTAACCATAGACTCAGCCCGAAGCCTAACCTCAGCCTTAACCCAAAACCTCTCCCGAGCCCTACCCCGAACTCCAAACTTAACCTCATTAGTCACCCTAACACAAGTCTCATCCCTCACCCTAACTCTACCCTCATCCAAAACCTCGTCCAATCCTCACACCTAACCCCTAGCCTTGGTCCTAACCCAAACCCTAACCCTCGCCACCCTCTCACGCTAACCCTCATTGTTAATTAATGAGTACTGAGGTATAGCAGCACTGTCAGAGCATCAGAATAGTGGGAGTGAACTATTGTCAGACTGTCGATACTGAGGCAGTGTCTCATTATCGAAGGGTCAGAATTGAAGCAGTGCCACACTAACAGAGACTCAGTACTGAGGTACTGCAACAGCGTCATAGAATCTGAACTGTGGGCGTGCATTATTGTCAGAGGGTCATGATCTGAGGCAGTGTCTCCTTGTGAGAGGGTCAGTACTGACAGAGAGCCATCCTTGCCTGACAGTCAGTACTGAGGCACTGCTTCTTTGTCAGGGGGTCTGGAGGGATAGTGTCTCATTGTTGGTCAGTCCAGTGTGAGGCAGTAGCTCATTGGTGGAGGGTCAGTCCTCAGGGTGGGCGGATGATGTGGAGGTGCTGGTGTTGGACTTGGGCGGACAAGGCTGAGTCTTGACACTCTGCTACAAATGCACTCTCTAGTTCTGACCCTCTGATAAAGGCAAACTCCCTAATTGCTGACACTCTGCCAAGTAGGCACTGGCTCAAACAGACCCTCTGACAATAGGCCACTGACCCTCTGATAGAGCTGCAGTACCTCAGTGAGGCAGTGGCACTCCTTGAATTCTGATCCCATTACAATCAGGCACTGCATCAGTACTGACGCTCTGCCAAAGAGGTACTGCCTGAAAACTGATCCAATGACAATGAGGCACTCCATCAGGACTTACCTCTGACAGTGCTAGATTACCTCTGTACTGACCTTCTAAAATGGGTGGCACTCCTTCAATTCTGACCCCCTTACAACATAGCCCTGCTGCAGTGCCGACCCTCTGACAACAAGGCATTCTCTGAAGCCTGATCCCCTCAAGATGAGGTCATACTTCAGTATTAACACTGACAAAGAGTCACTTCCTCGAAATTGACCCTCTCATTGTGCGGCACACCCTCAGTTCTGATCTTACGACAATGGGGCACTTTTGACCAGCTGACAATGGTGCTCTCCCTCAGTTCTGACACCTCCACAGTTCTGCACTACCTCTGTACTGACTCTCAGTACTGACCCCATTCTGATCCATTACAATGAGGCGCTGCCTCACTTGTGGCTGTATAACAATGATGCACTCCATCGATTCTGCGCCGCACACAGTGCTGTAATACTTCCGTACTGCCCTGTAATTGTGTGGCACTCCCTTAATTTTGACCCCCTTACACTGAGGCTGTGCCTCAGTATTCACCTCTGAAAATAATGCACTCCTACAGATCTGGCCCTCTGATGCTCCTGCAATAACTTAATTTTTATCGGCTCGTCACGTGGTTAGCTTCAATGCTGATGCCATTACACGGAGGCAGTTTCTCAGAACTGACCTTCTAACAATGGCACTCCCTTCGGACTGTCAGATACAGCCACACTCCCTCCGTTTTGACCCTCTCATCACGTGGCAGTCCCTCAATTCTGAACTCCTCACAATGAGTCGCTAACTCAGTACTGACCCTCTGACAAAGAGGCACTCCCTTAGGGCTGACCTTGCACCAATCAGATACTGCCTCACACCAAACCCTCTCGAATAATGAGGCACTGCTTCAGTACAGACCCTCTGACAAAGACGCACTGCCTCAGAACTGACTCTCCAGCTATGGCGACCGGCCACAAAACGGACCTGCTGACAATGAGGCACTTCCTACCATCTCCAATCATGTGGCATATCTCTAATCCTGTGGCCCTCTCTCAGTTCTGTCGCCATTGCATTGAGGCATTCCCTCTTCGTTGATCCTCTGAACTCCCTCAAGACTGACCATCCACCGTTGATGCACTACCTCAGATCTGACCCACCGACAGTCCTACAATCTGTCACCATTCCATGTAGCATTCCAGCAATTCTGACCCCATTTCAATGAGACGCTGTTTCAGATGGTCACTCTGAAAACGAAGCGCATTCTCAGGACTAAATCTCTGAAACTAAAGCACTTCCTCAGTACTAACTCTCTGGCAGGCAAGTATTGGAAGTTAGGTTAGGGCTGAGGTTAGACTTGGAGCTTAGGCGAGGGTTGGGGTTGAGGCTAAGTGTTAATTGGGGCTGTGTGTTACGGTTCATTTTAGGGCTGAGGCCACAGCTAGTGGTAGGGCTGAGACTAGATGTTCGGCCTGAGGATCAGCATTAGGGCTGAGGGTAGGGAGGGTTTACGCTGAGGATAGGGTTAGGGTTAGGGTTAGGGTTAATGCTGAGGTGAGGGTTAGCCTGAGGCGAGCGTTTGTATGGGTTTAGGGCTGAGGCTGGGTTTAGAGTCAGGGTTTGGGCAAAGAGACGCTGCCTCAGAACTGACCTGCTGACAATTAGCCAGTACCTTAGGTACTGATGAGCTAATAAAAAGGCCCGCTCTCAGCACTGACACTGCAGCAATGAAGTCTTGCCTCACAACTAACTCACAAAGGGCTCATAATTGAGCAAGTGCCGAATGATGAAAGGGTGCGGACTGAGGTGTTGCATAACTGTCAGAGGGTCAGAACTGAGGTATTGCATCATTATCAGATGGTCAATACTGCAGCAGTGGCCCACTGTAATAGGGTCAGAAAGGTCATACTGAGGTCTTGCAAGATAGGGTCAGAACTGTTGGAGTGATTCATTATCAGAGGGTGGGCACTGAGGCATTGAAGCATTGACAGAGGGTCAACACACTGTCTGTATTGAACATGTGGCAATAATGTTCTGACTCCATAACATCAAGGCACTGCCTCAAAACTGACCCTTAATCCTGACCCTCGCACAGTGCTGCATTGCCTCAGTCGTGATGCTGCATTCGTGTGGTACTAGCAGTTCCAACCCCATGAATAGGATGGGCTGAAGGGTAACATTTCTTGATATTTGAGAAATGGTTGACTTTGAATGAGTCCTGTCAGCGTTCCTGTTTTACAGTTAATTTTATTTCTGTAACTGGTTTCTTTCTTTGCCAAGTCGTTTGTTACACCGGAGCAGAGGGAGCATTTTGTTCCTCGGCACTGGGCGTCATCTCGGAATGAGACCGCGAACGGTGCCAGGAACAACCTCAGCCTCCAGGCCAGCCATTGATCGAGGGGTCCCTCACGGCCACAAGAACATGAGACTTATTCTTTTTTACTCTCTACTTGTTATTCTTTTTAATTACTCTTTCTCCATCTTTTATTTCCTCAATAAATGTTCATCTTTCAGAAAATTGGCAAGCATTCCTTTAACTGCACTTGATAGAATCACAAAAGAACCACTTCGATGCACGCTGTCATCAAAAACACACCATTATTTTGGGGCACTGCCTCAGCATTGATCGTCTGACAATATCGCACTCCCACAGATTTGACCCTTTGACAACGAAGCAAGGCCTCAGTATTGAAGCTCTGACAATGCTTCAATCCCTCAGTTCTGACCATCTGACAAGGAGGCACCTTTATTTCTGACCCTCTCACAGTAGCAATATCTCAGGACTGACCTTCTATTTGTCTGGCATTGCCTCACCTTAGAATGAGGTGCTGCCTCAGTCTTGACCTCCTGACAATAATGCACTCCCACAGTTCGGACCCACTCATATTGCTGCATTTCCTCAACACTGACACTAAAAATGTGTGGCAGATCTTTAGTGCTGATCCTTTTACAAGGAAGCATTGTCTCAGTATTGACCATCTGACAATGATGAACTCTCACAGGGGTCAGGACTGAACCCCTGTCAATGAGGCACTTCTTCAGTGCCCGCACTCATTATTCGCCTTCTGACAAAGCTTCAATACCTCAGTACTGACCCTCTCACAGGGCCGATCTTCTGTCAAATCTAGAGAATTAACACAGAGGAGGTGTCTCTTATTAGAGGGTCTGCCTGAACTCTTGGTTGAAGTGTTCAATAAATTGCTACAACCTGAAAGAAGTAATTCTTCCCTGAATTAATAGGCAACCAATTTGAAAATGTGGCCTCTGGTCGTAAAATCTTTCACAAATGGGAGTAATCTCTACGGATATACACTAACAAGCCTCTTAAGAATCTTAAATGTCGAAAAAATAAGTTTTTTTTCAATCTTATAAACTCCAATGAATGTAGCCCAACTTTCCTAAGCATAGCAATCCCGTCTGCCATTTCCGAAATCAACCCAGTCAACATGAGGTGTCCGGCCGCCGCAGCACTCGCTCTGTGGCTGTACATGACTTGTAAGTTACCATCCTGCTGCTACGACTCTACTTCTATTTACGATGCAGTCCTCCGTCCATCCGAACATACTACCCTTGAACACACGGGCTCTTTTCTTTTGAGACACCTTATGAGCTGTACCTTATCAAATGCTTTGTTGAAATCTCAATGTCAACATCAACTGGTGGTCCTTCGTCAGTAATGTTTGTTTCCTTCTCAAAGCACTGTAGCAAGTTTGTCAAGTATTATTTCCCCTTTATGAAAGGATGTTAACTCTGTAGGATGTTATAGCACACTCAGTACCCTGTTATTTCATCTTTCATTGCCGGCATGAACATCCACCCAGGTTGACCTAAACTGGCAATACTTGCTTACTATTTTGTCCAAGTATCTTTGTAATAATGGTGTTATGTTCACAATCTTTCAATCCTCTGAGAATTTTCCACAATCTAAGGATTCTTGGAAGATTATCATCAGTGCCTCCATTGTATCTGTAGCTGCGTTGTTCAACATGAGAGGATACAATTCATCATACCCCTTGGATATTTTCTGTACTGATTGGAGTTATGTTTGGAATTCTGTGCAGTGACATTCACTTTTAACAGTTTTCTGAATACTACCAGGAACAGAAATTGTGATCCAGCTGCAACTAAACTAAAGCTTTCAGCACGGAAGAAAGTGTTTCAATTCAATATGAACCTCTTAACTCCTGAAAAGGGCAACACGATTTGCCTCAGTCCATAAATGTTCTTTCTCCAACACCCTGAGATGCATTATCCGTATTTCTTCAAATTTACCACAGAATCTGTTTCACTCACCCTTTCAGCAATACGCAGAACAACAAATCGGCATTTTTAGTCCCCCTGTAGCCTCCGTTGCACACGTGCATTGTTAGATGATTATTTATTTGTGTGCCTGCTTTTTTGCTCGAATGGAGAAAGGTAAATTTCTGTTCTTTTGTCATCAGAACTATTGCCTCCTCACTCTCATCTTCCTTGTTTTATCCTGTGCTGGAATATTTAATTTGTTGACATATCTGAAATATGTTGTTGAATGGATCGGGTTTTGTAACATTGCATTCCCCATAGACCATCTACCGATATTGTTGCTTGTTCTAACAGTTATTATCTCGCAGAGTGGAAAATGCAGTTTGAAAGCAATGGAACGTTATCGATGAAGAAGTTGATGCATAAATTGCTGCGATCTTCTAAACTACAAACTCACCTTCAATTCTTTCTCGGTCAGAGCATTATGCCGGCGCAAATGAATCGTGTTCTCAATGGGACTTCCAAAACCATGGAATTGAATTTGTATGTTGATTTCTTCTTCCCTCTTCAGAAATGCAAAGTAGTATCGTGATGAAGCTTCCAAGGCGATGATTGTGTCCTTCAATGAACGGAAAAGTGACTTTTAGATTCATGGAAATATTTCACTACTTCTATAGACATGAAATGCAAACATTCTCCCTGCATATGACCCAGTCTCATTTTATCGTATCTTTCTGATTTTACACGCCATGGGATAATCATTGCAGTGTAACAGAAATGTTGATCATGGAAATTTATCACTGTTTTCATAAATAATGGCAAATTTTCAACATCTTGCAATTGTATGAAGGCTCAGTCTCATCACACCTCGCCTGCTGCACAAAGACATTCTTACACTGCTTTCAATGTTAGGGCTGAAACAAAACACAATCATGACACAAATGCATCAACACACTACTTTCAATAGGATCTGATATCCTTGCCAGGCACTGGAGGGGTTGCGGAGACTGGTGAGTGGACAAAGTCGTTCCTCTGTTCAAGCAGGAAAACAGGGACTTTCCAGGAAACTACAGACTGGTGAGTGTCTCATGTCTCAAAAGTATGGGCTAATAAGGGACAGCCAGCATGGCATTATGCGGGGCAGGTTATGTCTTACCAAGTCAGTTGAAGTTTTCACGGAGGTGACAAGGGTGATCAATTCGGGTAGAACAGTTGATAACATATACATGGATTTTACGAAGGTTTTCAACAAGGTTCCTCATGGTATGCTCATCCAGAAGATTAGGATCCATGAGATCCATGGTGACTTGGCCTGCCCATATAAGGCAGACGGTAACGGTGGAAGGCGAACAAAGATAACACAGTGTAGGGCTGGAGGAACACAGCAGGCCAGGCAGCATCAACAATGTCAGCTTTCCTGTTCCTCTGATGCTGCCTGACCTGCTGCGTTCCTCCAGCTCCACACTTGGTTAACTCTGATTACAGCATCGACAGTTCTTGCCGTCTCAGTGGTGGAAAGCTGTTTTTCTGGCTGCAGCTCAGTGACGAGTGGTGTTCCGCATCAATGTGACTTCTGCTGTTTGTGATATATGTAAATGACTTGGTGGCAAATGTAGACGGGGGATCACTAAGTTTGCAGATGATATAAGGACCAATGGACTTGTGGGCAGCATGGAAGGTTGTCAAAGGACACAGCAAGATACAGACCAATTGCAAACTCGAGCGGAGAAATGGCCGATGGAATTTAATCTGGGCGGGCATGAGGTGTTGCATTTTAGGAGACCAAGTGTTAAGGAAAGGGATACACAGTTAATGGCAGGACCCCAAACAGCAGTAAAGTCCAGAGGGATCTTGGGGTCCTAGACCATAACTCCCTGACAGTAGCCACACAAGTAGATAGGGTGGTCAAGAAGGCATATCGCATGCTTGCCTTTATGCTGAGGGAAACTCAGCGCAAGAGTCAGGATGTCACATTGCAGCTTTACAAGACTTTGGTGAGACCACACAGAGTATTGCATTCAATTCTGGCCGCCACATTACACTAAGGATGTGCAGGCTTTGGACAGGGTGCAGAAGAGATTTACCAGCATGCTGACTGGAATAGAGGGTATGAATGAGAAGGAGGAGCTGGAAAAACTCTTTTTTGTCTGGGGCAGTAGAAGCTGAGGGCAGGCTTGATAGAAGTCTATAAAATTAGGAGATACATAAATACAGCTAACGGTCAGAAAATTTCTCCCCCGGAGTTGAAGTGTCCACTATTAGGGGGCATGCATTTAAGCTGAGAGGGGGGGGGGGCGAAGTTCAAAAGAGATGTGAGGGGCAAATATTTCACACTGAGCATGTTAAAAGTGTGGAATACATTGCCCGGGGTGGTAGTGGATGCAGATACGATGAAAGCATTTAAAAGGGTCTTTTAGTTAAGTGCACGAATATGCAAGGAATGGAAAACTATGGATCAAGGACAGGCAGAAGAGATTATTTCATTTCTTGTCATGTTTGGCCCAACACGGTGGGCCAAAGGGCACATTCCTGTTGCTGTAGTGTTCCAAGTTTTATGCTCACTTGTATCATGATTACAAAAAGTAGGATTGGGAAGAATATTTGAGAAGTGTTTGAGAACATGATTTCATGTAAGGACAAACGGGATAAGGATTAGGTGACACAGCACAAACAGATTTTGGAGCCCATGATGAATCATAGGGACCTCACAAGCACCAATGATCAGAGGGATCTCAGGATCTTGATGTGTATGCCTGTTGATCCCCCAATGTAATGGACGAGGTCGTTGAAGTGGTTTGGAAGGCACATTGGATACTTGTCTTTATTAGGCTTCATATTAAGTGACAGAGTTTCAGAATAGGCAGGGTATGTACACAATGTTGCTTCGACCCAACAGTGAAGTCAACGATGAGAAAATACAGTGAGACTTGGACAACGATCAGGCTTGGTCTGATGAAGGATGTTACATTTGCACCATACAAGTGCTCAGCAGCAATCAGCTCCAGCAAGAGAGAATATGACCATATCAAAAAAATTCCATGTCCTTACACTCACTTCATCCTTACATTTATTTTTTTAAAAATGTGCAAGTGCAATCCAAGCCATGCAAGGCTACGGGCCAGGTGTTGGAAATCAGGTTAGAACAATTCAGTGCTTGTCCTTGACTGTCACAGAATCCATGAGTTTAAGAATGTATTTCTCCTGTATTGTAGACTACTGAGGTGCTTGGCTATCCACTAAACCAAGGTTAACACTGATCTAAAACTAAACTGGGTCAGTTATATAACCAGCAGTAGCCAGGTCCATGGTACAAACCACCCTGCTGTGGGACAGGGTCAGGCAAATCCAAGTGAGCGAGCGTGGTTGGAGACTCATTCATTGGGGGCATAGATTCTGTCGCCACATTTGAGACACCAGGGCTGTGTGTTGCTTCCCTAGTGCCAAGGTCAAGGACATCTCTGAGTGGTTGCAACAAATTCTTAAGGTGGAGGGTGAGCAGCCAAAGGCCACGGGGCACGTTGGTACCAATGGCATAGGCAGAAAGAGGGAATACATTCTGCGGACTATGGACAAGGAGTTAGCAAAGAGGCTGAAAGGCAGGACCCAAAGGGTAATAATTTATGGGTTGCCACGAGTGCCACATGTTAGAGAGTTGTCATAGAAAGATAGGTGAGATGAATGCATGGTTAAGGAGCTGGCACAGGGGGCAGGGTTTCCGGCTCATGGATAATTGGGACCGTTTCTGAGCAAGGGGTGACCTGTGCAAGAGGGATGGGAGGCAAGACGCTGCGAGCGGGACAGGACAGAGGGGACAAGTCGTTGTGAGCGGGTTACGACGGAGGGGACAAGTGCCTGTGAGCAGATCAGGAAGGAGGGGCAAGTCGCTGTCAGCGGGACTGGGCTGCAGGGGGCAAGTCGCTGCGAGCGGGTTGGGGCTGCGGGGGCCAAGTCGCTGTGAGCGCGACAGGACTGCAGGGGGCAAATCGCTGTGAGCGGAACAGGGCTGTGGGGGAAAGTCCCTGTGAGCGGGTCAGGACTGAGGGGGCAAATCGCTGTCAGCGGGACAGGGCTGCGGGGGGCCAGTACCTGTGAGCCGGTCAGGACTAAGGGGGCACATGGCTGTGGGGGCCAGTACCTGTGAGCCGGTCAGGACTGAGGGGGCAAATCGCTGTCAGTGGGACAGGGCTGCGGGGACAGTACCTGTGAGCCGGTCAGGACTGAGGGGGCAAATCGATGTCAGCGGGACAGGGCTGCGGGGGCCGGTACCTGTGAGCCGGTCAGGACTGAGGGGGCAAATCGCTGTCAGCAGGACAGGGCTGCAGGGGCAAATCGCTGTCAGCGGGGGCAAGTCGCTGTCAGCGGGACAGGGGTGCGGGGGCAAGTCGCTGTGAGCGGGTCAGGGGTGCGGGGCCCAGTCCACTGTGAGTGGGACAGGACTGAGGGGGCAAGTCGCTGTCAGCGGGGCAGGGCTGAGGGAGCAAGTCGATGTGAGCGGGTCAGGGCTGCGGGGGCAGGTCCCTGTCAGCGGGTCAGGGCTGCGGGGGCAGGTCCCCGTGAGCAGGACAGGGCTGCGGGGGCCAGACCCTGTGAGCAGGACAGGGCTGGGGGGGGCCAGTCCCTGTGAGCGGGTCAGGGCTGGGGGGGTCAGTCCCTGTGAGCGGGTCAGGGCTCGGGGGGTCAGTCCCTGTGAGCGGGTCCAGGGCTGCAGGGGCAACTGGCTCTGAGTGCGTCAGGAGTGAGGGCGCAAGACGCCGGTGAGCGAGTCAGGACGGAAAGGGCAAGTCGCCGGGGACGGGTGAAGACTGCAGGGGCAAGAGGCTGAGGGGGTCAGGACAGCTGGGGACGGGTAATGACAGAGGAGGCAAGTTGCTGTCAGTTGCTAAGTACTGCAGGGGCAAGTGGGCTGTGCGCGGGTGAGGACGGAAGGGGCAAGTGGCTGTGTGCGGGTGAGGACGGAGGGGGCAAGTGGCTGTGAGGAGGACGGGGTGGCGGAGGGTGGGGGGAATAGGAGGTGGAGCAGGAGGGTGGGGGAAACGAGGAGTAGGGAGGAAGGATATGGTCAAAGGAGGGGGGGTTGGGGGGGGGAGGACGAGGGTGGGACGGGAAGACGGAGAGGGGGGTGGGGCGGGAAGAAGGAGCAAGAGGGTGGGGCAGGAAGGAGAGGAAGAGGGTGGGGGGGGAAGAAGGGGGTGGAAGTGAGAGGGGAGGATGGTGGCGGGAGGAGGAAGTGGAGGGTGGGGGGAGTGGAGGAGGTGGGTGGAGTGGAGAAGGAGGAGGAGGGTGGTTGGAGTGGAGGAGGAGGAGGAGGAGGTGGGTTGGAGTGGAGGAGGAGGAGGATGATGTGGGGAGTGGAGGAGGAGGAGGAAGAGGTGGTGGAGGAGGAGGGTGGGTGGTGGAGGAGGAGGAGGAGGAGGAGGAGAGTGGGGGGAGTGGAGGAGGAGGAGGAGGATGTGGGGAGTGGAGGAGGAGGAGGAGAGGAGGAGGAGGAGGTGGGAGAGGAGAGGAGGAGGAGGGTGGGGGGAGTGGAGGAGGAGGGAGGAGGAGGAGGGTGGGTGAGGTGGAGAGGAGGAGGAGGAGGGTGGGTGGAGTGGAGAGGAGGAGGAGGAGGGTTGGTGGAGTGGAGGAGGAGGAGGATGATGTGGGGAGTGGAGGAGGAGGAGGAAGAGGTGGTGGAGGAGGAGGGTGGGTGGTGGAGGAGGAGGAGGAGGAGGAGAGTGGGGGGAGTGGAGGAGGAGGAGGAGGATGTGGGGAGTGGAGGAGGCGAGGAGGTGGGGGGTGTGGAGGAGGAGGAGGGTGGGGGGAGGTGGAGGAGGAGGAGGAGGTGGGGGGAAGTGGAGGAGGAGGAGGAGGGTGGGGGGGAGTGGAGGAGGAGGAGGAGGAGGAGGGTGGGGGGAGTGGAGGAGGAGGAGGAGGTGGGTGGAGTGGAGGAGGAGAGGATGATGTGGGGAGTGGGAGGAGGAGGAGGAAGAGGTGGTGGAGGAGGAGGGTGGGTGGTGAGGAGGGAGGAGGAGGAGGAGAGTGGGGGGAGTGGAGGAGGAGGAGGAGGATGTGGGGAGTGGAGGAGGAGGAGGAGGAGGAGGAGGGTGGGGGGAGTGGAGGAGGAGGAGGAGGGTGGGGGGAGTGGAGGAGGAGGAGGAGGGTGGGGGGAGTGGAGGAGGGAGGAGAGGTGGGGGGGAGTGGAGGAGGAGGAGGAGGAGGAGGGTGGGGGGAGTGGAGGAGGAGGAGGAGGTGGGGGGAGTGGAGGAGGAGGAGGAGGGTGGGGGGAGTTGAGGAGGAGGAGGAGGGTGGGGGGAGTGGAGGAGGAGGAGGAGGAGGGTGGGGGGAGTGGAGGAGGAGGAGGAGGAGGGTGGGGGGAGTGGAGGAGGAGGAGGAGGAGGGTGGGGGGAGGTGGAGG
>NW_026728428.1:30000-32500 GCF_030684315.1 Stegostoma tigrinum | reverse complement strand
CACACTCTCACACTCTCACTCTCACACTCACACTCTCACTCACACTCTCACTCTCTCACTCTCTCACTCTCACACTCTCACACTCTCTCACTCTCACTCTCACTCTCACTCACTCACACTCTCACTCTCACTCTCACACTCACTCTCACTCTCTCACACACTCTCACACACTCTCACACACTCTCACTCACACTCTCACTCACACTCACACTGACTCACTCACTCACACTCTCGCTCACGCTCACGCTCTCGCTCTCGCTCACACTCTCTCTCTCACACTCTCACACTTTCACACTCTCACTCACACTCTCACTCTCACTCACACTCACACTCACTCTCACTCTCACACTCACTCTCACTCTCACTCAGTCACACTCACACTCTCAAACTCTCACTCTCTCACTCTCACACTCTCACTCTCACTCTCACTCTCACTCGCACTCACACTCTCACTCTCTCACTCTCTCACTCCCACTCACTCTCACTCAAACTCACACTCACTCTATCTCGTTCTCACTCTCGTTCTCACTCTCACTCTCTCTCACTCTCTCTCTCTCACCCTCTCACGCTCGCTCACACTCACTCTATCTCGTTCTCACTCTCGTTCTCACTGTCGTTCTCACTCTCTCACTCTCTTTCACTCTCTCTCACTCTCTCTCTCTCACCCTCTCACTCTCGCTCACACTCACTCTATCTCGTTCTCACTCTCGTTCTCACTCTCGTTCTCACTCTCTCCCGCTCTCTCCCACTCTCTCCCACTCTCTCTCACTCTCTCTCACTCTCTCTCACTCTCTCTCACTCACTCTCTCTCACTCTCTCTCACTCTTTCTCACTCTCACTCACTCTCACTCACTCACTCACTCTCACTCACTCTCTCACTCACACTCTCACTCACTCTCATTCTAACTCACTCACTCACTCACTCACTCTCTCTCACTCTAACTCTCGCTCACACACACTCTATCTCGTTCTCACTCTCGTTCTCATTCGTTCTCACTCGTTCTCACTCTCGTTCTCTCTCACTCGCTCGCACTCGCTGTCACTTGCTCGCACTCGCTTGCGCTCGCTCGCACTCTCACTCTAACTCTCGCTCTCACTCACTCTATCTCATACTCACTCTCGTTCTCACTCTCGTTCTCACTCTCGTTCTCACTCTCTCTCACTCTCGCTCTCACTCGCTCGCACTCGCTGTCACTCGCTCGCACTCGCTTGCGCTCGCTCGCACTCTCACTCTAACTCTCGCTCTCACTCACTCTATCTCATACTCACACTCGTTCTCACTCTCGTTCTCACTCTCTCTCACTCTCACTCACACTCACACACTCTCACTCACACTCTCTCTCACACTCTCACACTCTCACTCACACACACTCTCACTCTCACACTCTCACACTCTCACTCTCTCACCCTCTCACACTCTCACACTCACACTCACACTCACACTCACTCTCACTCTCTCACTCTCTCACTCTCACACTCTCACTCTCTCACTCTCACTCTCACACTCTCACACTCTCACTCACACTCACACTCTCACTCTCACTCACACTCACTCTCACACTCACTCTCACTCTCACTCAGTCACACTCACACTCTCACACTCTCACTCTCTCACTCTCTCACTCTCTCACTCTCTCACTCTCACACTCTCACACTCTCTCTCTCACTCTCACTCTCACACTCTCTCACTCGCTCACTCTCACCCTCTCACACTCTCACTCTCACTCTCTCACTCTCACACTCTCACTCTGTCACTCTCTCACTCTCACACTCTCACACTCTCACTCACTCTCACTCTCACTCACACTCTCACTCACACTCACACTCTCTCACTCTCTCACTCTCACACTCTCACTCTCTCACTCTCTCACTCTCACACTCTCACACTCTGACTCACACTCTCACTCTCACTCACACTCTCACACTCTCACTCACACTCACACTCTCACTCTCACTCTCACACTCTCACTCTCTCACTCTCTCACTCTCTCACTCTCTCACTCTCACACTCTCTCACTCTCACACTCTCACTCTCACTCTCACTCTCTCTCACACTCTCACTCTCACTCTCACTCACACTCTCACTCACACTCACACTTTCACTCTCACTCTCACTCTCACTCTCTCACTCTCACACTCTCACACTCTCACTCTCTCACTCTCTCACACTCACACTTTCACTCTCACTCTCACTCTCACTCTCTCACTCTCACACTCTCACACTCTCACACTCTCACTCACACTCTCACTCTCTCTCACACTCTCACACTCTCACTCTCACTCACACTCTCACTCTCACTCACACTCACACTCACTCTCACTCTCACACTCACTCTCACTCTCACTCAGTCACACTCACACTCTCAAACTCTCACTCTCTCACTCTCACACTCTCACTCTCACTCTCACTCTCACTCGCACTCACACTCTCACTCTCTCACTCTCTCACTCCCACTCACTCTCACTCAAACTCACACTCACTCTATCTCGTTCTCACTCT
>NW_026728428.1:15000-17500 GCF_030684315.1 Stegostoma tigrinum | reverse complement strand
CACTCTAACTCTCACTCTCACTCTCACTCTCACACTCTTACTCACACTCTCACTCTCACACTCTCACACACTCACTCACTCACACTCACACTCACTCTCACACTCTCACACTCTCACTCTCACACTCACACTCTCACTCTCACACTCACTCTCACTCTCACTCTCTCACTCTCGCTCACTCTCACACTCTCACACTCTCACACTCACACTCTCACACTCTCACTCTCACTCTCACTCTCACACTCTCACTCACACTCTCACTCTCACACTCTCACACTCTCACACACTCACTCACTCACTCTCACTCTCACTCTCACACTCTCACTCACACTCACACTCTCACTCACACTCACACTCTCACTCACACTCACACTCTCACTCTCACTCACACTCACTCTCACTCTCACTCACTCTCACTCTCACTCAGTCACACTCACACTCTCACACTCTCACTCTCTCACTCTCTCACTCTCACACTCTCTCACTCTCACTCACACTCACACTCTCACTCTCACACACTCACTCTCACACTCACTCTCACTCTCACTCAGTCACACTCACACTCTCACACTCTCACTCTCTCACTCTCTCACTCTCACACTCTCATACTCTCTCTCTCTCACTCTCACTCTCACTCTCACACTCTCACTCTCACACTCACACTCTCACTCTCTCACTCTCACTCTCACTCTCACTCTCTCACTCACACTCACACTCTCACTCACACTCACACTCTCACTCTCACTCTCACACTCACTCTCACTCTCTCACACACTCTCACACACTCTCACTCACACTCACACTCACTCACTCACTCTCGCTCACGCTCTCACTCTCACTCTCACTCTCACTCTCACACTCTCACTCTCACTCTCACTCTCACTCACTCTCACTCTCACTCACACTCTCACTCTCACTCTCTCTCACTCTCACTCTCACTCTCACTCTCACTCTCACTCTCACTCTCACGCTCTCGCTCTCGCTCTCGCTCACTCTCACACTCTCACACTCTCACACTCTCACACTCTCACACTCTCACACTCTCACACTCTCACACTCTCACACTCTCACACTCTCACTCACACTCTCACTCACACTCTCACTCACACTCTCACTCTCACTCTCACACTCTCACTCTCACTCTCACACTCTCACTCTCACACTCTCACTCTCACTCTCACTCTCACACTCTCACGCTCACTCACTCTCACTCACACTCACACTCTCACTCTCACTCTCACTCACACTCTCACTCTCACACTCTCACTCTCACACTCTCACTCTCACTCTCTCACTCTCACTCTCACTCTCACTCACTCTCACTCACACTCACACTCTCACTCTAAGTCTCACTCTCACACTCTCACTCTCGCTCACTCTCGCTCACTCTCACACTCTCACACTCTCACACTCTCACACTCTCACTCACACTCTCACTCACACTCTCACTCACACTCTCACACTCTCACTCTCACTCTCACACTCTCACTCTCACTCTCACACTCTCACTCTCACACTCACACTCTCACTCTCTCACTCTCACTCTCACTCACTCTCACTCACACTCACACTCTCACTCACACTCACACTCTCACTCTCACACTCTCACTCACACTCTCACTCACACTCTCACTCACACTCACTCTCACTCACACTCTCACTCTCACTCTCACTCTCACACTCTCACTCACACTCACACTCTCACTCACACTCTCACTCTCACTCTCACACTCTCACTCTCACACTCACACTCACACTCTCACTCTCACACTCTCACTCACACTCTCACTCACACTCACTCTCACTCACACTCTCACTCTCACTCTCACTCTCACACTCTCACTCACACACACTCTCACTCACACTCTCACTCTCACTCTCACTCTCACACTCTCACTCTCACACTCACACTCTCACTCTCTCACTCTCACTCTCACTCTCACTCACTCTCACTCACACTCACACTCTCACTCACACTCTCAATCTCACTCACACTCTCACTCTCACACTCTCACTCACACTCTCACTCACACTCACTCTCACTCACACTCTCACTCACACTCTCACTCACACTCTCACTCACACTCTCACTCTCACTCTCACACTCTCACTCTCACACTCACACTCTCACGCTCTCACTCTCACTCTCACTCTCACTCACTCTCACACTCACACTCTCACTCTCTCACTCTCACTCTCACTCACTCTCACTCACTCTCACTCACACTCACACTCTCACTCACACTCACACTCTCACTCTCACACTCTCACTCACACTCTCACTCACACTCTCACTCACACTCACTCTCACTCACACTCTCACTCACACTCTCACTCACACTCTCACTCACACTCTCACTCTCACTCTCACTCTCACTCACACTCTCACTCTCTCACTCTCTCACTCTCTCACTCTCACACTCTCTCACTCTCACACTCTCACACACTCACTGTCACTCACACTCACTCACACTCTCACACACTCTCACTCACACTCTCA
>NW_026728427.1:50000-55000 GCF_030684315.1 Stegostoma tigrinum | reverse complement strand
GGTCGACGGCCCCGGGCTGCGCCGCCTTTGCCCGCCCTCCGACGTTTCGGGCCCGGAGGCCTTGGACAGTTAGAACTGGCGCGAAGAGATCGGAAGGTCTGGTAGGAAGTCGCCAAGACTATGTCGAACACAACCGCCAAAGTGTCGAGGAACACAAATCGCCACCAGAGTGTCGAAGTTAAAAGCAGCACTGAGTATCGAACACAAAAATCGCCAGACTGTCGAACTTAATTCAGCTCAGAGTATCGAACACAAAAATCGCCAGACTGTCGAACTTAATTCAGCTCAGAGTATCGAACACAAAAATCGCCAGACTGTCGAACTTACCATGGGCTCAGAGTATCGAGTGTTAATCGCCCAGGTGTGTCGAACTTAAAATGGGCGGATTATCGAGTGTTTAATCGCCCGAGTGTCGAACTTAAAATGGGCGGATTATCGAGTGTTTAATCGCCCGAGTGTCGAACTTAAAATGGGCGGATTATCGAGTGTTTAATCGCCCGAGTGTCGAATGTCACGGCCAACATGTTCACAATTCGACAAAGCGTTCGAAAGTTCGACTATTAGCGTTCAAAAGTTCGACTGTTAGCGTTCAAAAGTTCGACAAAGTGTTCGCATGTTCGACAAAGTGTTCAAAATTCGACAAAGTGTTCGAAATTCGACAAAGTGTTCAAAATTCGACAAAGTGTTCAAAATTCGACAAAGTGTTCAAAATTCGACAAAGTGTTCAAAATCCGACCTCCGAGAGCTCTTTGGCATGCACACGAGTTCCAAATTGCCGCCCACCGTCTTTGGAACCGTTCCTCGGGCCCGTCTCAAAGTGGTCCCGAGCCGCCATTTTGTTCTAAAAAACGTGTTCCCGAAAATCTCCGGGTACCCCGCCAACCCCCCCGGCCGAAAATGACGAGTTGCACTTTGGGGGCGAATTTGAAATTTCAGTCCGACGATGAGGTACCGAAAGCCCGCAAACGGTACTCGGATCGTCCCCCTTGCCGACTTCCGTGATTTTTCAAAGTTAAAGTTTTCGGGCTGCGGACACTTTATTGCAACGGGGCAAGGCGCCGGGGCGAATTCCCACCCCTCCAGCGGGGCCCTGGAACTCCAACCCGGCGTGGATTTTCGGATTTTTCCCCTTCCCCACCGACTTTCCTCCGCTGACACTTAGAATTTTTTTTGACACTTAGAATTTTTTTTGACACTTAGAATTTTTTTGACACTTAGAATTTTTTTTGACACTTAGAATTTTTTTTGACACTTAGAATTTTTTTTGACACTTAGAATTTTTTTTGACACTTAGAATTTTTTTGACACTTAGAATTTTTTTGACACTTAGAATTTTTTTTGACACTTAGAATTTTTTTTGACACTTAGAATTTTTTTTGACACTTAGAATTTTTTTTGACACTTAGAATTTTTTTGACACTTAGAATTTTTTTTGACACTTAGAATTTTTTTTGACACTTAGAATTTTTTTTGACACTTAGAATTTTTTTGACACTTAGAATTTTTTTTGACACTTAGAATTTTTTTCTAAGTTTTTCCTTCTGGTTACTGACTTCCCTCGTCGGGCACGGGGATTTTCGACTTCCTCCTCCCGACCGAGGGGCCTCATTTTCGGGCATTTTCCTCAGATTTCCAAGCATTTTTAGACACTTTTCCCGACTTTTCCTGCTTACTGATTTCACACTTTTGGCCATTTTTATGCATTTTCCCGACTTTTCCTGCTTACTGATTTCACACTTTTGGCCATTTTTATGCATTTTCCCGACTTTTCCTGCTTACTGATTTCACACTTTTGGCCATTTTTAAGCATTTTCCTGGTTACTGATTTCACGCTTTTGGACATTTTCGGAGGTTCTGACGGCTTTTTCGCCTTACTGCTTCGGACATTTCGGGCACTTGGCTGACTTTTCCCGCTTACTCCTTCCGGGCTTTTACTCATTTTCGGAGGTTCTGACGGCTTTTTCGCCTTACTGCTTCGGACATTTCGGGCACTTGGCTGACTTTTCCCGCTTACTCCTTCCGGGCTTTTACTCATTTTCGGAGGTTCTGACGGCTTTTTCGCCTTACTGCTTCGGACATTTCGGGCACTTGGCTGACTTTTCCCGCTTACTCCTTCCGGGCTTTTACTCATTTTCGGAGGTTCTGACGGCTTTTTCGCCTTACTGCTTCGGACATTTCGGGCACTTGGCTGACTTTTCCCGCTTACTCCTTCCGGGCTTTTACTCATTTTCGGAGGTTCCGACGGCTTTTTCGCCTTACTGCTTCGGACATTTCGGGCACTTTGCTGACTTCTCCACCTTACTCCTTCCGGGCTTTTACTCATTTTCGGAGGTTCCGACGGCTTTTTCGCCTTACTGCTTCGGGCACTTTGCTGACCTTTTCCCGCTTACCCCTTTCAAGGTTTTGGACGTCTCCGGTCGGGTCCGCGCCCCTCGCCCGGGCCGGAACGCCTCCCCGCCGGCCGAGTTCCTCGGGGTCGCCCCCTCGCCCGGGAAAAACCGCTCCCCGCCGTCCCACAGCACTCCGACTCGGCCAGGCAGCCTCACGGGCACAGCGACTCCTGCCCACCTCGGGAACCGACGCCCCGCTCGGGCTCAGGCTCCGAAAAACCACCACAGCGGGGCAGCTACCCTCAATGCAGCCGAAATTCAAACTCCTCCCCTCCGAAAGGCGCGCCTCACCCGGCCACGGCCTCGGAACTGCTCCCCTTCCTCGGGATCGGCCCCTCGCCCGGGAAAACCCGCTCCCCGCCGTCCCACAGCACTCCGACTCGGCCAGGCAGCCTCACGGGCACAGCGACTCCTGCCCACCTCGGGAACCGACGCCCCGCTCGGGCTCAGGCTCCAAAAACCCACAACAGCGGGCAGCTACCCTCAATGCAGCCGAAATTCAAATTCCTCCCCTCCGAAAGGCGCGCCTCACCCGGCCACGGCCTCCAAATCGCTCCCCTTCCTCGGGATCGCCCCCTCGCCCGGGAAAACCCGCTCCCCGCCGTCCCACAGCACTCCGACTCGGCCAGGCAGCCTCACGGGCACAGCGACTCCTGCCCACCTCGGGAACCGACGCCCCGCTCGGGCTCAGGCTCCGAAAAACCACCACAGCGGGGCAGCTACCCTCAATGCAGCCGAAATTCAAATCCCTCCCCTTCGAGAGGCGCGCCTCACCCGGCCACGGCCTCCAAATCGCTCCCCTTAGGCGAAAATTAAGCCCCCGTGGCCGATAATACCCCTCCTTGATCGTGCACAAGGGCAGCTCCAAGTTGAACGGGCTCAGGCTCCAAAAACCCACAACAGCGGGCAGCTACCCTCAATGCAGCCGAAATTCAAATCCCTCCCCTTCGAGAGGCGCGCCTCACCCGGCCACGGCCTCCAAATCGCTCCCCTTAGGCGAAAATTAAGCCCCCGTGGCGGATAATACCCCTCCTTGATCGTGCACAAGGGCAGCTCCAAGTTGAACGGAGAAGTCAGTAACCAACCAAAAATAAGCTTGGTTACTGATTTCTCCCGTTGGTTACTGACTTCTCCCTTTGGTTACTGATTTCTCCCGTTGGTTACTCATTTCTCTTGTTGGTTACTGATTTCTCCCGTTGGTTACTGACTTCTCCCTTTGGTTACTGATTTCTCCCGTTGGTTACTGACTTCTCCCGTTGGTTACTCATTTCTCCCGTTGGTTACTCATTTCTCCCGTTGGTTACTCATTTCTCCTGTTGGTTACTGATTTCTTGGTTACTCATTTCTCTTCTTGGTTACTCATTTCTCCTGTTGGTTACTGATTTCTTGGTTACTCATTTCTCTTCTTGGTTACTCATTTCCCTTTCTGACACTTAGAATTTTTTTTGACACTTAGAATTCTTTTTGACACTTAGAATTTTTTTTGACACTTAGAATTTTTTTTGACACTTAGAATTTTTTTTGACACTTAGAATTTTTTTTGACACTTAGAATTCTTTTTGACACTTAGAATTTTTTTTGACACTTAGAATTTTTTTTGACACTTAGAATTTTTTTTGACACTTAGAATTTTTTTGACACTTAGAATTTTTTTTGACACTTAGAATTTTTTTTGACACTTAGAATTTTTTTTGACACTTAGAATTTTTTTTGACACTTAGAATTTTTTTTGACACTTAGAATTTTTTTTGACACTTAGAATTTTTTTTGACACTTAGAATTTTTTTTGACACTTAGAATTTTTTTCTAAGTTTTTCCTTCTGGTTACTGACTTCCCTCGTCGGGCACGGGGATTTTCGACTTCCTCCTCCCGACCGAGGGGCCTCATTTTCGGGCATTTTCCTCAGATTTCCAAGCATTTTTAGACACTTTTCCCGACTTTTCCTGCTTACTGATTTCACACTTTTGGCCATTTTTATGCATTTTCCTGGTTACTGATTTCACGCTTTTGGACATTTTCGGAGGTTCCGACGGCTTTTTCGCCTTACTGCTTCGGGCACTTTGCTGACCTTTTCCCGCTTACCCCTTTCAAGGTTTTGGACGTCTCCGGTCGGGTCCGCGCCCCTCGCCCGGGCCGGAACGCCTCCCCGCCGGCCGAGTTCCTCGGGGTCGCCCCCTCGCCAGGGAAAACCCGCTCCCCGCCGTCCCACAGCACTCCGACTCGGCCAGGCAGCCTCACGGGCACAGCGACTCCTGCCCACCTCGGGAACCGACGCCCCGCTCGGGCTCAGGCTCCGAAAAACCACCACAGCGGGGCAGCTACCCTCAATGCAGCCGAAATTCAAATCCCTCCCCTTCGAGAGGCGCGCCTCACCCGGCCACGGCCTCCAAATCGCTCCCCTTAGGCGAAAATTAAGCCCCCGTGGCGGATAATACCCCTCCTTGATCGTGCACAAGGGCAGCTCCAAGTTGAACGGAGAAGTCAGTAACCAACCAAAAATAAGCTTGGTTACTGATTTCTCCCGTTGGTTACTGACTTCTCCCTTTGGTTACTGATTTCTCCCGTTGGTTACTCATTTCTCTTGTTGGTTACTGACTTCTCCCGTTGGT
>NW_026728427.1:20000-40000 GCF_030684315.1 Stegostoma tigrinum | reverse complement strand
AGAAATGCCGACCGAGGTTCCGGCCGCGTGGAGCGTGGGCTCCGCGGGCTCGCTATCGGACCGCTGGCGCTCCAACGGGCGGCTTCTCGGTCTCGACCGGGAAAACGAACGAGTCGAGGCGGGGGGTGGGCACACTGCGGCCGGGCGAAGGCCTGCCCCGGCCGCCGACGTGAACCCTCTCGGGGAGTGGCTGTCCGCCTGCCCAGCGTGGGCAGGGAGAGCGTGGAGGCGCCGCTCAGCCTGAAGCACCGGCCACCTCGAGGGGAAAGCCGGCCCGCCGAGGGGCCTCCCGCGTCGGACGTGTGCCGCCGCATCGATCGAGGGAGCTCGCCGGTCCCGGCGCGTCGCTGCCCCGCGCCGGGCGTGCGGGGGGGCGCACGCCTGGGCCCCCCCTCTCTGCACACACCGGCCGACTGTTCCGGGCTAGCACAGGCGAAGGGACAGCCCGCTACCTTCCGTGCTACTCCCGGGGGAACCGGGCTCTCGAGCCTGCCTGGCCTGCCAGGACGAGGTTACCCGCGGAGGGGGGACGGCGAGGGGCCTCCCGCGTCGGACGTGTGCCGCCGCATCGATCGAGGGAGCTCGCCGGTCCCGGCGCGTCGCTGCCCCGCGCCGGGCGTGCGGGGGGGCGCACGCCTGGGCCCCCCCTCTCTGCACACACCGGCCGACTGTTCCGGGCTAGCACAGGCGAAGGGACAGCCCGCTACCTTCCGTGCTACTCCCGGGGGAACCGGGCTCTCGAGCCTGCCTGGCCTGCCAGGACGAGGTTACCCGCGGAGGGGGGACGGCCGTTTCCGGGTCGACGGCCCCGGGCTGCGCCGCCTTTGCCCGCCCTCCGACGTTTCGGGCCCGGAGGCCTTGGACAGTTAGAACTGGCGCGAAGAGATCGGAAGGTCTGGTAGGAAGTCGCCAAGACTATGTCGAACACAACCGCCAAAGTGTCGAGGAACACAAATCGCCACCAGAGTGTCGAAGTTAAAAGCAGCACTGAGTATCGAACACAAAAATCGCCAGACTGTCGAACTTAATTCAGCTCAGAGTATCGAACACAAAAATCGCCAGACTGTCGAACTTAATTCAGCTCAGAGTATCGAACACAAAAATCGCCAGACTGTCGAACTTACCATGGGCTCAGAGTATCGAGTGTTAATCGCCCAGGTGTGTCGAACTTAAAATGGGCGGATTATCGAGTGTTTAATCGCCCGAGTGTCGAACTTAAAATGGGCGGATTATCGAGTGTTTAATCGCCCGAGTGTCGAACTTAAAATGGGCGGATTATCGAGTGTTTAATCGCCCGAGTGTCGAATGTCACGGCCAACATGTTCACAATTCGACAAAGCGTTCGAAAGTTCGACTATTAGCGTTCAAAAGTTCGACTGTTAGCGTTCAAAAGTTCGACAAAGTGTTCGCATGTTCGACAAAGTGTTCAAAATTCGACAAAGTGTTCGAAATTCGACAAAGTGTTCAAAATTCGACAAAGTGTTCAAAATTCGACAAAGTGTTCAAAATTCGACAAAGTGTTCAAAATCCGACCTCCGAGAGCTCTTTGGCATGCACACGAGTTCCAAATTGCCGCCCACCGTCTTTGGAACCGTTCCTCGGGCCCGTCTCAAAGTGGTCCCGAGCCGCCATTTTGTTCTAAAAAACGTGTTCCCGAAAATCTCCGGGTACCCCGCCAACCCCCCCGGCCGAAAATGACGAGTTGCACTTTGGGGGCGAATTTGAAATTTCAGTCCGACGATGAGGTACCGAAAGCCCGCAAACGGTACTCGGATCGTCCCCCTTGCCGACTTCCGTGATTTTTCAAAGTTAAAGTTTTCGGGCTGCGGACACTTTATTGCAACGGGGCAAGGCGCCGGGGCGAATTCCCACCCCTCCAGCGGGGCCCTGGAACTCCAACCCGGCGTGGATTTTCGGATTTTTCCCCTTCCCCACCGACTTTCCTCCGCTGACACTTAGAATTTTTTTTGACACTTAGAATTTTTTTTGACACTTAGAATTTTTTTGACACTTAGAATTTTTTTTGACACTTAGAATTTTTTTTGACACTTAGAATTTTTTTTGACACTTAGAATTTTTTTTGACACTTAGAATTTTTTTTGACACTTAGAATTTTTTTTGACACTTAGAATTTTTTTTGACACTTAGAATTTTTTTTGACACTTAGAATTCTTTTTGACACTTAGAATTTTTTTTGACACTTAGAATTTTTTTGACACTTAGAATTTTTTTGACACTTAGAATTCTTTTTGACACTTAGAATTTTTTTTGACACTTAGAATTTTTTTTGACACTTAGAATTTTTTTTGACACTTAGAATTTTTTTCTAAGTTTTTCCTTCTGGTTACTGACTTCCCTCGTCGGGCACGGGGATTTTCGACTTCCTCCTCCCGACCGAGGGGCCTCATTTTCGGGCATTTTCCTCAGATTTCCAAGCATTTTTAGACACTTTTCCCGACTTTTCCTGCTTACTGATTTCACACTTTTGGCCATTTTTATGCATTTTCCTGGTTACTGATTTCACGCTTTTGGACATTTTCGGAGGTTCCGACGGCTTTTTCGCCTTACTGCTTCGGGCACTTTGCTGACCTTTTCCCGCTTACCCCTTTCAAGGTTTTGGACGTCTCCGGTCGGGTCCGCGCCCCTCGCCCGGGCCGGAACGCCTCCCCGCCGGCCGAGTTCCTCGGGGTCGCCCCCTCGCCCGGGAAAAACCGCTCCCCGCCGTCCCACAGCACTCCGACTCGGCCAGGCAGCCTCACGGGCACAGCGACTCCTGCCCACCTCGGGAACCGACGCCCCGCTCGGGCTCAGGCTCCGAAAAACCACCACAGCGGGGCAGCTACCCTCAATGCAGCCGAAATTCAAACTCCTCCCCTCCGAAAGGCGCGCCTCACCCGGCCACGGCCTCGGAACTGCTCCCCTTCCTCGGGATCGGCCCCTCGCCCGGGAAAACCCGCTCCCCGCCGTCCCACAGCACTCCGACTCGGCCAGGCAGCCTCACGGGCACAGCGACTCCTGCCCACCTCGGGAACCGACGCCCCGCTCGGGCTCAGGCTCCAAAAACCCACAACAGCGGGCAGCTACCCTCAATGCAGCCGAAATTCAAATTCCTCCCCTCCGAAAGGCGCGCCTCACCCGGCCACGGCCTCCAAATCGCTCCCCTTCCTCGGGATCGCCCCCTCGCCCGGGAAAACCCGCTCCCCGCCGTCCCACAGCACTCCGACTCGGCCAGGCAGCCTCACGGGCACAGCGACTCCTGCCCACCTCGGGAACCGACGCCCCGCTCGGGCTCAGGCTCCGAAAAACCACCACAGCGGGGCAGCTACCCTCAATGCAGCCGAAATTCAAATCCCTCCCCTTCGAGAGGCGCGCCTCACCCGGCCACGGCCTCCAAATCGCTCCCCTTAGGCGAAAATTAAGCCCCCGTGGCCGATAATACCCCTCCTTGATCGTGCACAAGGGCAGCTCCAAGTTGAACGGGCTCAGGCTCCAAAAACCCACAACAGCGGGCAGCTACCCTCAATGCAGCCGAAATTCAAATCCCTCCCCTTCGAGAGGCGCGCCTCACCCGGCCACGGCCTCCAAATCGCTCCCCTTAGGCGAAAATTAAGCCCCCGTGGCCGATAATACCCCTCCTTGATCGTGCACAAGGGCAGCTCCAAGTTGAACGGGCTCAGGCTCCAAAAACCCACAACAGCGGGCAGCTACCCTCAATGCAGCCGAAATTCAAATCCCTCCCCTTCGAGAGGCGCGCCTCACCCGGCCACGGCCTCCAAATCGCTCCCCTTAGGCGAAAATTAAGCCCCCGTGGCCGATAATACCCCTCCTTGATCGTGCACAAGGGCAGCTCCAAGTTGAACGGGCTCAGGCTCCAAAAACCCACAACAGCGGGCAGCTACCCTCAATGCAGCCGAAATTCAAATCCCTCCCCTTCGAGAGGCGCGCCTCACCCGGCCACGGCCTCCAAATCGCTCCCCTTAGGCGAAAATTAAGCCCCCGTGGCGGATAATACCCCTCCTTGATCGTGCACAAGGGCAGCTCCAAGTTGAACGGGCTCAGGCTCCAAAAACCCACAACAGCGGGCAGCTACCCTCAATGCAGCCGAAATTCAAATCCCTCCCCTTCGAGAGGCGCGCCTCACCCGGCCACGGCCTCCAAATCGCTCCCCTTAGGCGAAAATTAAGCCCCCGTGGCCGATAATACCCCTCCTTGATCGTGCACAAGGGCAGCTCCAAGTTGAACGGGCTCAGGCTCCAAAAACCCACAACAGCGGGCAGCTACCCTCAATGCAGCCGAAATTCAAATCCCTCCCCTTCGAAAGGCGCGCCTCACCCGGCCACGGCCTCCAAATCGCTCCCCTTAGGCGAAAATTAAGCCCCCGTGGCGGATAATACCCCTCCTTGATCGTGCACAAGGGCAGCTCCAAGTTGAACGGAGAAGTCAGTAACCAACCAAAAATAAGCTTGGTTACTGATTTCTCCCGTTGGTTACTGACTTCTCCCTTTGGTTACTGATTTCTCCCGTTGGTTACTCATTTCTCTTGTTGGTTACTGATTTCTCCCGTTGGTTACTGACTTCTCCCTTTGGTTACTGATTTCTCCCGTTGGTTACTGACTTCTCCCGTTGGTTACTCATTTCTCCCGTTGGTTACTCATTTCTCCCGTTGGTTACTCATTTCTCCTGTTGGTTACTGATTTCTTGGTTACTCATTTCTCTTCTTGGTTACTCATTTCTCCTGTTGGTTACTGATTTCTTGGTTACTCATTTCTCTTCTTGGTTACTCATTTCCCTTTCTGACACTTAGAATTTTTTTTGACACTTAGAATTTTTTTGACACTTAGAATTTTTTTTGACACTTAGAATTTTTTTTGACACTTAGAATTTTTTTTGACACTTAGAATTTTTTTTGACACTTAGAATTTTTTTGACACTTAGAATTTTTTTTGACACTTAGAATTTTTTTTGACACTTAGAATTTTTTTTGACACTTAGAATTTTTTTTGACACTTAGAATTCTTTTTGACACTTAGAATTTTTTTTGACACTTAGAATTTTTTTGACACTTAGAATTTTTTTGACACTTAGAATTCTTTTTGACACTTAGAATTTTTTTTGACACTTAGAATTTTTTTTGACACTTAGAATTTTTTTTGACACTTAGAATTTTTTTCTAAGTTTTTCCTTCTGGTTACTGACTTCCCTCGTCGGGCACGGGGATTTTCGACTTCCTCCTCCCGACCGAGGGGCCTCATTTTCGGGCATTTTCCTCAGATTTCCAAGCATTTTTAGACACTTTTCCCGACTTTTCCTGCTTACTGATTTCACACTTTTGGCCATTTTTATGCATTTTCCTGGTTACTGATTTCACGCTTTTGGACATTTTCGGAGGTTCCGACGGCTTTTTCGCCTTACTGCTTCGGGCACTTTGCTGACCTTTTCCCGCTTACCCCTTTCAAGGTTTTGGACGTCTCCGGTCAGGTCCGCGCCCCTCGCCCGGGCCGGAACGCCTCCCCGCCGGCCGAGTTCCTCGGGGTCGCCCCCTCGCCCGGGAAAAACCGCTCCCCGCCGTCCCACAGCACTCCGACTCGGCCAGGCAGCCTCACGGGCACAGCGACTCCTGCCCACCTCGGGAACCGACGCCCCGCTCGGGCTCAGGCTCCGAAAAACCACCACAGCGGGGCAGCTACCCTCAATGCAGCCGAAATTCAAACTCCTCCCCTCCGAAAGGCGCGCCTCACCCGGCCACGGCCTCGGAACTGCTCCCCTTCCTCGGGATCGGCCCCTCGCCCGGGAAAACCCGCTCCCCGCCGTCCCACAGCACTCCGACTCGGCCAGGCAGCCTCACGGGCACAGCGACTCCTGCCCACCTCGGGAACCGACGCCCCGCTCGGGCTCAGGCTCCAAAAACCCACAACAGCGGGCAGCTACCCTCAATGCAGCCGAAATTCAAATTCCTCCCCTCCGAAAGGCGCGCCTCACCCGGCCACGGCCTCCAAATCGCTCCCCTTCCTCGGGATCGCCCCCTCGCCCGGGAAAACCCGCTCCCCGCCGTCCCACAGCACTCCGACTCGGCCAGGCAGCCTCACGGGCACAGCGACTCCTGCCCACCTCGGGAACCGACGCCCCGCTCGGGCTCAGGCTCCGAAAAACCACCACAGCGGGGCAGCTACCCTCAATGCAGCCGAAATTCAAATCCCTCCCCTTCGAGAGGCGCGCCTCACCCGGCCACGGCCTCCAAATCGCTCCCCTTAGGCGAAAATTAAGCCCCCGTGGCCGATAATACCCCTCCTTGATCGTGCACAAGGGCAGCTCCAAGTTGAACGGGCTCAGGCTCCAAAAACCCACAACAGCGGGCAGCTACCCTCAATGCAGCCGAAATTCAAATCCCTCCCCTTCGAGAGGCGCGCCTCACCCGGCCACGGCCTCCAAATCGCTCCCCTTAGGCGAAAATTAAGCCCCCGTGGCCGATAATACCCCTCCTTGATCGTGCACAAGGGCAGCTCCAAGTTGAACGGGCTCAGGCTCCAAAAACCCACAACAGCGGGCAGCTACCCTCAATGCAGCCGAAATTCAAATCCCTCCCCTTCGAGAGGCGCGCCTCACCCGGCCACGGCCTCCAAATCGCTCCCCTTAGGCGAAAATTAAGCCCCCGTGGCCGATAATACCCCTCCTTGATCGTGCACAAGGGCAGCTCCAAGTTGAACGGGCTCAGGCTCCAAAAACCCACAACAGCGGGCAGCTACCCTCAATGCAGCCGAAATTCAAATCCCTCCCCTTCGAGAGGCGCGCCTCACCCGGCCACGGCCTCCAAATCGCTCCCCTTAGGCGAAAATTAAGCCCCCGTGGCGGATAATACCCCTCCTTGATCGTGCACAAGGGCAGCTCCAAGTTGAACGGGCTCAGGCTCCAAAAACCCACAACAGCGGGCAGCTACCCTCAATGCAGCCGAAATTCAAATCCCTCCCCTTCGAGAGGCGCGCCTCACCCGGCCACGGCCTCCAAATCGCTCCCCTTAGGCGAAAATTAAGCCCCCGTGGCCGATAATACCCCTCCTTGATCGTGCACAAGGGCAGCTCCAAGTTGAACGGGCTCAGGCTCCAAAAACCCACAACAGCGGGCAGCTACCCTCAATGCAGCCGAAATTCAAATCCCTCCCCTTCGAAAGGCGCGCCTCACCCGGCCACGGCCTCCAAATCGCTCCCCTTAGGCGAAAATTAAGCCCCCGTGGCGGATAATACCCCTCCTTGATCGTGCACAAGGGCAGCTCCAAGTTGAACGGAGAAGTCAGTAACCAACCAAAAATAAGCTTGGTTACTGATTTCTCCCGTTGGTTACTGACTTCTCCCTTTGGTTACTGATTTCTCCCGTTGGTTACTCATTTCTCTTGTTGGTTACTGATTTCTCCCGTTGGTTACTGACTTCTCCCTTTGGTTACTGATTTCTCCCGTTGGTTACTGACTTCTCCCGTTGGTTACTCATTTCTCCCGTTGGTTACTCATTTCTCCCGTTGGTTACTCATTTCTCCTGTTGGTTACTGATTTCTTGGTTACTCATTTCTCTTCTTGGTTACTCATTTCTCCTGTTGGTTACTGATTTCTTGGTTACTCATTTCTCTTCTTGGTTACTCATTTCCCTTTCTGACACTTAGAATTTTTTTTGACACTTAGAATTCTTTTTGACACTTAGAATTTTTTTTGACACTTAGAATTTTTTTTGACACTTAGAATTTTTTTTGACACTTAGAATTTTTTTGACACTTAGAATTTTTTTTGACACTTAGAATTTTTTTTGACACTTAGAATTTTTTTTGACACTTAGAATTTTTTTTGACACTTAGAATTTTTTTGACACTTAGAATTTTTTTTGACACTTAGAATTTTTTTTGACACTTAGAATTTTTTTTGACACTTAGAATTTTTTTTGACACTTAGAATTCTTTTTGACACTTAGAATTTTTTTTGACACTTAGAATTTTTTTGACACTTAGAATTTTTTTGACACTTAGAATTCTTTTTGACACTTAGAATTTTTTTTGACACTTAGAATTTTTTTTGACACTTAGAATTTTTTTTGACACTTAGAATTTTTTTCTAAGTTTTTCCTTCTGGTTACTGACTTCCCTCGTCGGGCACGGGGATTTTCGACTTCCTCCTCCCGACCGAGGGGCCTCATTTTCGGGCATTTTCCTCAGATTTCCAAGCATTTTTAGACACTTTTCCCGACTTTTCCTGCTTACTGATTTCACACTTTTGGCCATTTTTATGCATTTTCCTGGTTACTGATTTCACGCTTTTGGACATTTTCGGAGGTTCCGACGGCTTTTTCGCCTTACTGCTTCGGGCACTTTGCTGACCTTTTCCCGCTTACCCCTTTCAAGGTTTTGGACGTCTCCGGTCAGGTCCGCGCCCCTCGCCCGGGCCGGAACGCCTCCCCGCCGGCCGAGTTCCTCGGGGTCGCCCCCTCGCCCGGGAAAAACCGCTCCCCGCCGTCCCACAGCACTCCGACTCGGCCAGGCAGCCTCACGGGCACAGCGACTCCTGCCCACCTCGGGAACCGACGCCCCGCTCGGGCTCAGGCTCCGAAAAACCACCACAGCGGGGCAGCTACCCTCAATGCAGCCGAAATTCAAACTCCTCCCCTCCGAAAGGCGCGCCTCACCCGGCCACGGCCTCGGAACTGCTCCCCTTCCTCGGGATCGGCCCCTCGCCCGGGAAAACCCGCTCCCCGCCGTCCCACAGCACTCCGACTCGGCCAGGCAGCCTCACGGGCACAGCGACTCCTGCCCACCTCGGGAACCGACGCCCCGCTCGGGCTCAGGCTCCAAAAACCCACAACAGCGGGCAGCTACCCTCAATGCAGCCGAAATTCAAATTCCTCCCCTCCGAAAGGCGCGCCTCACCCGGCCACGGCCTCCAAATCGCTCCCCTTCCTCGGGATCGCCCCCTCGCCCGGGAAAACCCGCTCCCCGCCGTCCCACAGCACTCCGACTCGGCCAGGCAGCCTCACGGGCACAGCGACTCCTGCCCACCTCGGGAACCGACGCCCCGCTCGGGCTCAGGCTCCGAAAAACCACCACAGCGGGGCAGCTACCCTCAATGCAGCCGAAATTCAAATCCCTCCCCTTCGAGAGGCGCGCCTCACCCGGCCACGGCCTCCAAATCGCTCCCCTTAGGCGAAAATTAAGCCCCCGTGGCCGATAATACCCCTCCTTGATCGTGCACAAGGGCAGCTCCAAGTTGAACGGGCTCAGGCTCCAAAAACCCACAACAGCGGGCAGCTACCCTCAATGCAGCCGAAATTCAAATCCCTCCCCTTCGAGAGGCGCGCCTCACCCGGCCACGGCCTCCAAATCGCTCCCCTTAGGCGAAAATTAAGCCCCCGTGGCCGATAATACCCCTCCTTGATCGTGCACAAGGGCAGCTCCAAGTTGAACGGGCTCAGGCTCCAAAAACCCACAACAGCGGGCAGCTACCCTCAATGCAGCCGAAATTCAAATCCCTCCCCTTCGAGAGGCGCGCCTCACCCGGCCACGGCCTCCAAATCGCTCCCCTTAGGCGAAAATTAAGCCCCCGTGGCCGATAATACCCCTCCTTGATCGTGCACAAGGGCAGCTCCAAGTTGAACGGGCTCAGGCTCCAAAAACCCACAACAGCGGGCAGCTACCCTCAATGCAGCCGAAATTCAAATCCCTCCCCTTCGAGAGGCGCGCCTCACCCGGCCACGGCCTCCAAATCGCTCCCCTTAGGCGAAAATTAAGCCCCCGTGGCGGATAATACCCCTCCTTGATCGTGCACAAGGGCAGCTCCAAGTTGAACGGGCTCAGGCTCCAAAAACCCACAACAGCGGGCAGCTACCCTCAATGCAGCCGAAATTCAAATCCCTCCCCTTCGAGAGGCGCGCCTCACCCGGCCACGGCCTCCAAATCGCTCCCCTTAGGCGAAAATTAAGCCCCCGTGGCCGATAATACCCCTCCTTGATCGTGCACAAGGGCAGCTCCAAGTTGAACGGGCTCAGGCTCCAAAAACCCACAACAGCGGGCAGCTACCCTCAATGCAGCCGAAATTCAAATCCCTCCCCTTCGAAAGGCGCGCCTCACCCGGCCACGGCCTCCAAATCGCTCCCCTTAGGCGAAAATTAAGCCCCCGTGGCGGATAATACCCCTCCTTGATCGTGCACAAGGGCAGCTCCAAGTTGAACGGAGAAGTCAGTAACCAACCAAAAATAAGCTTGGTTACTGATTTCTCCCGTTGGTTACTGACTTCTCCCTTTGGTTACTGATTTCTCCCGTTGGTTACTCATTTCTCTTGTTGGTTACTGATTTCTCCCGTTGGTTACTGACTTCTCCCTTTGGTTACTGATTTCTCCCGTTGGTTACTGACTTCTCCCGTTGGTTACTCATTTCTCCCGTTGGTTACTCATTTCTCCCGTTGGTTACTCATTTCTCCTGTTGGTTACTGATTTCTTGGTTACTCATTTCTCTTCTTGGTTACTCATTTCTCCTGTTGGTTACTGATTTCTTGGTTACTCATTTCTCTTCTTGGTTACTCATTTCCCTTTCTGACACTTAGAATTTTTTTTGACACTTAGAATTTTTTTGACACTTAGAATTTTTTTTGACACTTAGAATTTTTTTTGACACTTAGAATTTTTTTTGACACTTAGAATTTTTTTTGACACTTAGAATTTTTTTGACACTTAGAATTTTTTTTGACACTTAGAATTTTTTTTGACACTTAGAATTTTTTTTGACACTTAGAATTTTTTTTGACACTTAGAATTCTTTTTGACACTTAGAATTTTTTTTGACACTTAGAATTTTTTTGACACTTAGAATTTTTTTGACACTTAGAATTCTTTTTGACACTTAGAATTTTTTTTGACACTTAGAATTTTTTTTGACACTTAGAATTTTTTTTGACACTTAGAATTTTTTTCTAAGTTTTTCCTTCTGGTTACTGACTTCCCTCGTCGGGCACGGGGATTTTCGACTTCCTCCTCCCGACCGAGGGGCCTCATTTTCGGGCATTTTCCTCAGATTTCCAAGCATTTTTAGACACTTTTCCCGACTTTTCCTGCTTACTGATTTCACACTTTTGGCCATTTTTATGCATTTTCCTGGTTACTGATTTCACGCTTTTGGACATTTTCGGAGGTTCCGACGGCTTTTTCGCCTTACTGCTTCGGGCACTTTGCTGACCTTTTCCCGCTTACCCCTTTCAAGGTTTTGGACGTCTCCGGTCAGGTCCGCGCCCCTCGCCCGGGCCGGAACGCCTCCCCGCCGGCCGAGTTCCTCGGGGTCGCCCCCTCGCCCGGGAAAAACCGCTCCCCGCCGTCCCACAGCACTCCGACTCGGCCAGGCAGCCTCACGGGCACAGCGACTCCTGCCCACCTCGGGAACCGACGCCCCGCTCGGGCTCAGGCTCCGAAAAACCACCACAGCGGGGCAGCTACCCTCAATGCAGCCGAAATTCAAACTCCTCCCCTCCGAAAGGCGCGCCTCACCCGGCCACGGCCTCGGAACTGCTCCCCTTCCTCGGGATCGGCCCCTCGCCCGGGAAAACCCGCTCCCCGCCGTCCCACAGCACTCCGACTCGGCCAGGCAGCCTCACGGGCACAGCGACTCCTGCCCACCTCGGGAACCGACGCCCCGCTCGGGCTCAGGCTCCAAAAACCCACAACAGCGGGCAGCTACCCTCAATGCAGCCGAAATTCAAATTCCTCCCCTCCGAAAGGCGCGCCTCACCCGGCCACGGCCTCCAAATCGCTCCCCTTCCTCGGGATCGCCCCCTCGCCCGGGAAAACCCGCTCCCCGCCGTCCCACAGCACTCCGACTCGGCCAGGCAGCCTCACGGGCACAGCGACTCCTGCCCACCTCGGGAACCGACGCCCCGCTCGGGCTCAGGCTCCGAAAAACCACCACAGCGGGGCAGCTACCCTCAATGCAGCCGAAATTCAAATCCCTCCCCTTCGAGAGGCGCGCCTCACCCGGCCACGGCCTCCAAATCGCTCCCCTTAGGCGAAAATTAAGCCCCCGTGGCCGATAATACCCCTCCTTGATCGTGCACAAGGGCAGCTCCAAGTTGAACGGGCTCAGGCTCCAAAAACCCACAACAGCGGGCAGCTACCCTCAATGCAGCCGAAATTCAAATCCCTCCCCTTCGAGAGGCGCGCCTCACCCGGCCACGGCCTCCAAATCGCTCCCCTTAGGCGAAAATTAAGCCCCCGTGGCCGATAATACCCCTCCTTGATCGTGCACAAGGGCAGCTCCAAGTTGAACGGGCTCAGGCTCCAAAAACCCACAACAGCGGGCAGCTACCCTCAATGCAGCCGAAATTCAAATCCCTCCCCTTCGAGAGGCGCGCCTCACCCGGCCACGGCCTCCAAATCGCTCCCCTTAGGCGAAAATTAAGCCCCCGTGGCCGATAATACCCCTCCTTGATCGTGCACAAGGGCAGCTCCAAGTTGAACGGGCTCAGGCTCCAAAAACCCACAACAGCGGGCAGCTACCCTCAATGCAGCCGAAATTCAAATCCCTCCCCTTCGAGAGGCGCGCCTCACCCGGCCACGGCCTCCAAATCGCTCCCCTTAGGCGAAAATTAAGCCCCCGTGGCGGATAATACCCCTCCTTGATCGTGCACAAGGGCAGCTCCAAGTTGAACGGGCTCAGGCTCCAAAAACCCACAACAGCGGGCAGCTACCCTCAATGCAGCCGAAATTCAAATCCCTCCCCTTCGAGAGGCGCGCCTCACCCGGCCACGGCCTCCAAATCGCTCCCCTTAGGCGAAAATTAAGCCCCCGTGGCCGATAATACCCCTCCTTGATCGTGCACAAGGGCAGCTCCAAGTTGAACGGGCTCAGGCTCCAAAAACCCACAACAGCGGGCAGCTACCCTCAATGCAGCCGAAATTCAAATCCCTCCCCTTCGAAAGGCGCGCCTCACCCGGCCACGGCCTCCAAATCGCTCCCCTTAGGCGAAAATTAAGCCCCCGTGGCGGATAATACCCCTCCTTGATCGTGCACAAGGGCAGCTCCAAGTTGAACGGAGAAGTCAGTAACCAACCAAAAATAAGCTTGGTTACTGATTTCTCCCGTTGGTTACTGACTTCTCCCTTTGGTTACTGATTTCTCCCGTTGGTTACTCATTTCTCTTGTTGGTTACTGATTTCTCCCGTTGGTTACTGACTTCTCCCTTTGGTTACTGATTTCTCCCGTTGGTTACTGACTTCTCCCGTTGGTTACTCATTTCTCCCGTTGGTTACTCATTTCTCCCGTTGGTTACTCATTTCTCCTGTTGGTTACTGATTTCTTGGTTACTCATTTCTCTTCTTGGTTACTCATTTCTCCTGTTGGTTACTGATTTCTTGGTTACTCATTTCTCTTCTTGGTTACTCATTTCCCTTTCTGACACTTAGAATTTTTTTTGACACTTAGAATTCTTTTTGACACTTAGAATTTTTTTTGACACTTAGAATTTTTTTTGACACTTAGAATTTTTTTTGACACTTAGAATTTTTTTGACACTTAGAATTTTTTTTGACACTTAGAATTTTTTTTGACACTTAGAATTTTTTTTGACACTTAGAATTTTTTTTGACACTTAGAATTTTTTTGACACTTAGAATTTTTTTTGACACTTAGAATTTTTTTTGACACTTAGAATTTTTTTTGACACTTAGAATTTTTTTTGACACTTAGAATTCTTTTTGACACTTAGAATTTTTTTTGACACTTAGAATTTTTTTGACACTTAGAATTTTTTTGACACTTAGAATTCTTTTTGACACTTAGAATTTTTTTTGACACTTAGAATTTTTTTTGACACTTAGAATTTTTTTTGACACTTAGAATTTTTTTCTAAGTTTTTCCTTCTGGTTACTGACTTCCCTCGTCGGGCACGGGGATTTTCGACTTCCTCCTCCCGACCGAGGGGCCTCATTTTCGGGCATTTTCCTCAGATTTCCAAGCATTTTTAGACACTTTTCCCGACTTTTCCTGCTTACTGATTTCACACTTTTGGCCATTTTTATGCATTTTCCTGGTTACTGATTTCACGCTTTTGGACATTTTCGGAGGTTCCGACGGCTTTTTCGCCTTACTGCTTCGGGCACTTTGCTGACCTTTTCCCGCTTACCCCTTTCAAGGTTTTGGACGTCTCCGGTCAGGTCCGCGCCCCTCGCCCGGGCCGGAACGCCTCCCCGCCGGCCGAGTTCCTCGGGGTCGCCCCCTCGCCCGGGAAAAACCGCTCCCCGCCGTCCCACAGCACTCCGACTCGGCCAGGCAGCCTCACGGGCACAGCGACTCCTGCCCACCTCGGGAACCGACGCCCCGCTCGGGCTCAGGCTCCGAAAAACCACCACAGCGGGGCAGCTACCCTCAATGCAGCCGAAATTCAAACTCCTCCCCTCCGAAAGGCGCGCCTCACCCGGCCACGGCCTCGGAACTGCTCCCCTTCCTCGGGATCGGCCCCTCGCCCGGGAAAACCCGCTCCCCGCCGTCCCACAGCACTCCGACTCGGCCAGGCAGCCTCACGGGCACAGCGACTCCTGCCCACCTCGGGAACCGACGCCCCGCTCGGGCTCAGGCTCCAAAAACCCACAACAGCGGGCAGCTACCCTCAATGCAGCCGAAATTCAAATTCCTCCCCTCCGAAAGGCGCGCCTCACCCGGCCACGGCCTCCAAATCGCTCCCCTTCCTCGGGATCGCCCCCTCGCCCGGGAAAACCCGCTCCCCGCCGTCCCACAGCACTCCGACTCGGCCAGGCAGCCTCACGGGCACAGCGACTCCTGCCCACCTCGGGAACCGACGCCCCGCTCGGGCTCAGGCTCCGAAAAACCACCACAGCGGGGCAGCTACCCTCAATGCAGCCGAAATTCAAATCCCTCCCCTTCGAGAGGCGCGCCTCACCCGGCCACGGCCTCCAAATCGCTCCCCTTAGGCGAAAATTAAGCCCCCGTGGCCGATAATACCCCTCCTTGATCGTGCACAAGGGCAGCTCCAAGTTGAACGGGCTCAGGCTCCAAAAACCCACAACAGCGGGCAGCTACCCTCAATGCAGCCGAAATTCAAATCCCTCCCCTTCGAGAGGCGCGCCTCACCCGGCCACGGCCTCCAAATCGCTCCCCTTAGGCGAAAATTAAGCCCCCGTGGCCGATAATACCCCTCCTTGATCGTGCACAAGGGCAGCTCCAAGTTGAACGGGCTCAGGCTCCAAAAACCCACAACAGCGGGCAGCTACCCTCAATGCAGCCGAAATTCAAATCCCTCCCCTTCGAGAGGCGCGCCTCACCCGGCCACGGCCTCCAAATCGCTCCCCTTAGGCGAAAATTAAGCCCCCGTGGCCGATAATACCCCTCCTTGATCGTGCACAAGGGCAGCTCCAAGTTGAACGGGCTCAGGCTCCAAAAACCCACAACAGCGGGCAGCTACCCTCAATGCAGCCGAAATTCAAATCCCTCCCCTTCGAGAGGCGCGCCTCACCCGGCCACGGCCTCCAAATCGCTCCCCTTAGGCGAAAATTAAGCCCCCGTGGCCGATAATACCCCTCCTTGATCGTGCACAAGGGCAGCTCCAAGTTGAACGGGCTCAGGCTCCAAAAACCCACAACAGCGGGCAGCTACCCTCAATGCAGCCGAAATTCAAATCCCTCCCCTTCGAGAGGCGCGCCTCACCCGGCCACGGCCTCCAAATCGCTCCCCTTAGGCGAAAATTAAGCCCCCGTGGCCGATAATACCCCTCCTTGATCGTGCACAAGGGCAGCTCCAAGTTGAACGGGCTCAGGCTCCAAAAACCCACAACAGCGGGCAGCTACCCTCAATGCAGCCGAAATTCAAATCCCTCCCCTTCGAAAGGCGCGCCTCACCCGGCCACGGCCTCCAAATCGCTCCCCTTAGGCGAAAATTAAGCCCCCGTGGCGGATAATACCCCTCCTTGATCGTGCACAAGGGCAGCTCCAAGTTGAACGGAGAAGTCAGTAACCAACCAAAAATAAGCTTGGTTACTGATTTCTCCCGTTGGTTACTGACTTCTCCCTTTGGTTACTGATTTCTCCCGTTGGTTACTCATTTCTCTTGTTGGTTACTGATTTCTCCCGTTGGTTACTGACTTCTCCCTTTGGTTACTGATTTCTCCCGTTGGTTACTGACTTCTCCCGTTGGTTACTCATTTCTCCCGTTGGTTACTCATTTCTCCCGTTGGTTACTCATTTCTCCTGTTGGTTACTGATTTCTTGGTTACTCATTTCTCTTCTTGGTTACTCATTTCTCCTGTTGGTTACTGATTTCTTGGTTACTCATTTCTCTTCTTGGTTACTCATTTCCCTTTCTGACACTTAGAATTTTTTTTGACACTTAGAATTCTTTTTGACACTTAGAATTTTTTTTGACACTTAGAATTTTTTTTGACACTTAGAATTTTTTTTGACACTTAGAATTTTTTTGACACTTAGAATTTTTTTTGACACTTAGAATTTTTTTTGACACTTAGAATTTTTTTTGACACTTAGAATTTTTTTTGACACTTAGAATTTTTTTGACACTTAGAATTTTTTTTGACACTTAGAATTTTTTTTGACACTTAGAATTTTTTTTGACACTTAGAATTTTTTTTGACACTTAGAATTCTTTTTGACACTTAGAATTTTTTTTGACACTTAGAATTTTTTTGACACTTAGAATTTTTTTGACACTTAGAATTCTTTTTGACACTTAGAATTTTTTTTGACACTTAGAATTTTTTTTGACACTTAGAATTTTTTTTGACACTTAGAATTTTTTTCTAAGTTTTTCCTTCTGGTTACTGACTTCCCTCGTCGGGCACGGGGATTTTCGACTTCCTCCTCCCGACCGAGGGGCCTCATTTTCGGGCATTTTCCTCAGATTTCCAAGCATTTTTAGACACTTTTCCCGACTTTTCCTGCTTACTGATTTCACACTTTTGGCCATTTTTATGCATTTTCCTGGTTACTGATTTCACGCTTTTGGACATTTTCGGAGGTTCCGACGGCTTTTTCGCCTTACTGCTTCGGGCACTTTGCTGACCTTTTCCCGCTTACCCCTTTCAAGGTTTTGGACGTCTCCGGTCAGGTCCGCGCCCCTCGCCCGGGCCGGAACGCCTCCCCGCCGGCCGAGTTCCTCGGGGTCGCCCCCTCGCCCGGGAAAAACCGCTCCCCGCCGTCCCACAGCACTCCGACTCGGCCAGGCAGCCTCACGGGCACAGCGACTCCTGCCCACCTCGGGAACCGACGCCCCGCTCGGGCTCAGGCTCCGAAAAACCACCACAGCGGGGCAGCTACCCTCAATGCAGCCGAAATTCAAACTCCTCCCCTCCGAAAGGCGCGCCTCACCCGGCCACGGCCTCGGAACTGCTCCCCTTCCTCGGGATCGGCCCCTCGCCCGGGAAAACCCGCTCCCCGCCGTCCCACAGCACTCCGACTCGGCCAGGCAGCCTCACGGGCACAGCGACTCCTGCCCACCTCGGGAACCGACGCCCCGCTCGGGCTCAGGCTCCAAAAACCCACAACAGCGGGCAGCTACCCTCAATGCAGCCGAAATTCAAATTCCTCCCCTCCGAAAGGCGCGCCTCACCCGGCCACGGCCTCCAAATCGCTCCCCTTCCTCGGGATCGCCCCCTCGCCCGGGAAAACCCGCTCCCCGCCGTCCCACAGCACTCCGACTCGGCCAGGCAGCCTCACGGGCACAGCGACTCCTGCCCACCTCGGGAACCGACGCCCCGCTCGGGCTCAGGCTCCGAAAAACCACCACAGCGGGGCAGCTACCCTCAATGCAGCCGAAATTCAAATCCCTCCCCTTCGAGAGGCGCGCCTCACCCGGCCACGGCCTCCAAATCGCTCCCCTTAGGCGAAAATTAAGCCCCCGTGGCCGATAATACCCCTCCTTGATCGTGCACAAGGGCAGCTCCAAGTTGAACGGGCTCAGGCTCCAAAAACCCACAACAGCGGGCAGCTACCCTCAATGCAGCCGAAATTCAAATCCCTCCCCTTCGAGAGGCGCGCCTCACCCGGCCACGGCCTCCAAATCGCTCCCCTTAGGCGAAAATTAAGCCCCCGTGGCCGATAATACCCCTCCTTGATCGTGCACAAGGGCAGCTCCAAGTTGAACGGGCTCAGGCTCCAAAAACCCACAACAGCGGGCAGCTACCCTCAATGCAGCCGAAATTCAAATCCCTCCCCTTCGAGAGGCGCGCCTCACCCGGCCACGGCCTCCAAATCGCTCCCCTTAGGCGAAAATTAAGCCCCCGTGGCCGATAATACCCCTCCTTGATCGTGCACAAGGGCAGCTCCAAGTTGAACGGGCTCAGGCTCCAAAAACCCACAACAGCGGGCAGCTACCCTCAATGCAGCCGAAATTCAAATCCCTCCCCTTCGAGAGGCGCGCCTCACCCGGCCACGGCCTCCAAATCGCTCCCCTTAGGCGAAAATTAAGCCCCCGTGGCGGATAATACCCCTCCTTGATCGTGCACAAGGGCAGCTCCAAGTTGAACGGGCTCAGGCTCCAAAAACCCACAACAGCGGGCAGCTACCCTCAATGCAGCCGAAATTCAAATCCCTCCCCTTCGAGAGGCGCGCCTCACCCGGCCACGGCCTCCAAATCGCTCCCCTTAGGCGAAAATTAAGCCCCCGTGGCCGATAATACCCCTCCTTGATCGTGCACAAGGGCAGCTCCAAGTTGAACGGGCTCAGGCTCCAAAAACCCACAACAGCGGGCAGCTACCCTCAATGCAGCCGAAATTCAAATCCCTCCCCTTCGAAAGGCGCGCCTCACCCGGCCACGGCCTCCAAATCGCTCCCCTTAGGCGAAAATTAAGCCCCCGTGGCGGATAATACCCCTCCTTGATCGTGCACAAGGGCAGCTCCAAGTTGAACGGAGAAGTCAGTAACCAACCAAAAATAAGCTTGGTTACTGATTTCTCCCGTTGGTTACTGACTTCTCCCTTTGGTTACTGATTTCTCCCGTTGGTTACTCATTTCTCTTGTTGGTTACTGATTTCTCCCGTTGGTTACTGACTTCTCCCTTTGGTTACTGATTTCTCCCGTTGGTTACTGACTTCTCCCGTTGGTTACTCATTTCTCCCGTTGGTTACTCATTTCTCCCGTTGGTTACTCATTTCTCCTGTTGGTTACTGATTTCTTGGTTACTCATTTCTCTTCTTGGTTACTCATTTCTCCTGTTGGTTACTGATTTCTTGGTTACTCATTTCTCTTCTTGGTTACTCATTTCCCTTTCTGACACTTAGAATTTTTTTTGACACTTAGAATTCTTTTTGACACTTAGAATTTTTTTTGACACTTAGAATTTTTTTTGACACTTAGAATTTTTTTTGACACTTAGAATTTTTTTGACACTTAGAATTTTTTTTGACACTTAGAATTTTTTTTGACACTTAGAATTTTTTTTGACACTTAGAATTTTTTTTGACACTTAGAATTTTTTTGACACTTAGAATTTTTTTTGACACTTAGAATTTTTTTTGACACTTAGAATTTTTTTTGACACTTAGAATTTTTTTTGACACTTAGAATTCTTTTTGACACTTAGAATTTTTTTTGACACTTAGAATTTTTTTGACACTTAGAATTCTTTTTGACACTTAGAATTTTTTTTGACACTTAGAATTTTTTTTGACACTTAGAATTTTTTTTGACACTTAGAATTTTTTTCTAAGTTTTTCCTTCTGGTTACTGACTTCCCTCGTCGGGCACGGGGATTTTCGACTTCCTCCTCCCGACCGAGGGGCCTCATTTTCGGGCATTTTCCTCAGATTTCCAAGCATTTTTAGACACTTTTCCCGACTTTTCCTGCTTACTGATTTCACACTTTTGGCCATTTTTATGCATTTTCCTGGTTACTGATTTCACGCTTTTGGACATTTTCGGAGGTTCCGACGGCTTTTTCGCCTTACTGCTTCGGGCACTTTGCTGACCTTTTCCCGCTTACCCCTTTCAAGGTTTTGGACGTCTCCGGTCAGGTCCGCGCCCCTCGCC
>NW_026728427.1:0-5000 GCF_030684315.1 Stegostoma tigrinum | reverse complement strand
GCGGGGGGTGGGCACACTGCGGCCGGGCGAAGGCCTGCCCCGGCCGCCGACGTGAACCCTCTCGGGGAGTGGCTGTCCGCCTGCCCAGCGTGGGCAGGGAGAGCGTGGAGGCGCCGCTCAGCCTGAAGCACCGGCCACCTCGAGGGGAAAGCCGGCCCGCCGAGGGGCCTCCCGCGTCGGACGTGTGCCGCCGCATCGATCGAGGGAGCTCGCCGGTCCCGGCGCGTCGCTGCCCCGCGCCGGGCGTGCGGGGGGGCGCACGCCTGGGCCCCCCCTCTCTGCACACACCGGCCGACTGTTCCGGGCTAGCACAGGCGAAGGGACAGCCCGCTACCTTCCGTGCTACTCCCGGGGGAACCGGGCTCTCGAGCCTGCCTGGCCTGCCAGGACGAGGTTACCCGCGGAGGGGGGACGGCGAGGGGCCTCCCGCGTCGGACGTGTGCCGCCGCATCGATCGAGGGAGCTCGCCGGTCCCGGCGCGTCGCTGCCCCGCGCCGGGCGTGCGGGGGGGCGCACGCCTGGGCCCCCCCTCTCTGCACACACCGGCCGACTGTTCCGGGCTAGCACAGGCGAAGGGACAGCCCGCTACCTTCCGTGCTACTCCCGGGGGAACCGGGCTCTCGAGCCTGCCTGGCCTGCCAGGACGAGGTTACCCGCGGAGGGGGGACGGCCGTTTCCGGGTCGACGGCCCCGGGCTGCGCCGCCTTTGCCCGCCCTCCGACGTTTCGGGCCCGGAGGCCTTGGACAGTTAGAACTGGCGCGAAGAGATCGGAAGGTCTGGTAGGAAGTCGCCAAGACTATGTCGAACACAACCGCCAAAGTGTCGAGGAACACAAATCGCCACCAGAGTGTCGAAGTTAAAAGCAGCACTGAGTATCGAACACAAAAATCGCCAGACTGTCGAACTTAATTCAGCTCAGAGTATCGAACACAAAAATCGCCAGACTGTCGAACTTAATTCAGCTCAGAGTATCGAACACAAAAATCGCCAGACTGTCGAACTTACCATGGGCTCAGAGTATCGAGTGTTAATCGCCCAGGTGTGTCGAACTTAAAATGGGCGGATTATCGAGTGTTTAATCGCCCGAGTGTCGAACTTAAAATGGGCGGATTATCGAGTGTTTAATCGCCCGAGTGTCGAACTTAAAATGGGCGGATTATCGAGTGTTTAATCGCCCGAGTGTCGAATGTCACGGCCAACATGTTCACAATTCGACAAAGCGTTCGAAAGTTCGACTATTAGCGTTCAAAAGTTCGACTGTTAGCGTTCAAAAGTTCGACAAAGTGTTCGCATGTTCGACAAAGTGTTCAAAATTCGACAAAGTGTTCGAAATTCGACAAAGTGTTCAAAATTCGACAAAGTGTTCAAAATTCGACAAAGTGTTCAAAATTCGACAAAGTGTTCAAAATCCGACCTCCGAGAGCTCTTTGGCATGCACACGAGTTCCAAATTGCCGCCCACCGTCTTTGGAACCGTTCCTCGGGCCCGTCTCAAAGTGGTCCCGAGCCGCCATTTTGTTCTAAAAAACGTGTTCCCGAAAATCTCCGGGTACCCCGCCAACCCCCCCGGCCGAAAATGACGAGTTGCACTTTGGGGGCGAATTTGAAATTTCAGTCCGACGATGAGGTACCGAAAGCCCGCAAACGGTACTCGGATCGTCCCCCTTGCCGACTTCCGTGATTTTTCAAAGTTAAAGTTTTCGGGCTGCGGACACTTTATTGCAACGGGGCAAGGCGCCGGGGCGAATTCCCACCCCTCCAGCGGGGCCCTGGAACTCCAACCCGGCGTGGATTTTCGGATTTTTCCCCTTCCCCACCGACTTTCCTCCGCTGACACTTAGAATTTTTTTTGACACTTAGAATTTTTTTTGACACTTAGAATTTTTTTGACACTTAGAATTTTTTTTGACACTTAGAATTTTTTTTGACACTTAGAATTTTTTTTGACACTTAGAATTTTTTTGACACTTAGAATTTTTTTGACACTTAGAATTTTTTTTGACACAGAATTTTTTTTGACACTTAGAATTTTTTTTGACACTTAGAATTTTTTTGACACTTAGAATTTTTTTTGACACTTAGAATTTTTTTTGACACTTAGAATTTTTTTTGACACTTAGAATTTTTTTGACACTTAGAATTTTTTTTGACACTTAGAATTTTTTTCTAAGTTTTTCCTTCTGGTTACTGACTTCCCTCGTCGGGCACGGGGATTTTCGACTTCCTCCTCCCGACCGAGGGGCCTCATTTTCGGGCATTTTCCTCAGATTTCCAAGCATTTTTAGACACTTTTCCCGACTTTTCCTGCTTACTGATTTCACACTTTTGGCCATTTTTATGCATTTTCCCGACTTTTCCTGCTTACTGATTTCACACTTTTGGCCATTTTTATGCATTTTCCCGACTTTTCCTGCTTACTGATTTCACACTTTTGGCCATTTTTAAGCATTTTCCTGGTTACTGATTTCACGCTTTTGGACATTTTCGGAGGTTCTGACGGCTTTTTCGCCTTACTGCTTCGGACATTTCGGGCACTTGGCTGACTTTTCCCGCTTACTCCTTCCGGGCTTTTACTCATTTTCGGAGGTTCTGACGGCTTTTTCGCCTTACTGCTTCGGACATTTCGGGCACTTGGCTGACTTTTCCCGCTTACTCCTTCCGGGCTTTTACTCATTTTCGGAGGTTCTGACGGCTTTTTCGCCTTACTGCTTCGGACATTTCGGGCACTTGGCTGACTTTTCCCGCTTACTCCTTCCGGGCTTTTACTCATTTTCGGAGGTTCTGACGGCTTTTTCGCCTTACTGCTTCGGACATTTCGGGCACTTGGCTGACTTTTCCCGCTTACTCCTTCCGGGCTTTTACTCATTTTCGGAGGTTCCGACGGCTTTTTCGCCTTACTGCTTCGGACATTTCGGGCACTTTGCTGACTTCTCCACCTTACTCCTTCCGGGCTTTTACTCATTTTCGGAGGTTCCGACGGCTTTTTCGCCTTACTGCTTCGGGCACTTTGCTGACCTTTTCCCGCTTACCCCTTTCAAGGTTTTGGACGTCTCCGGTCGGGTCCGCGCCCCTCGCCCGGGCCGGAACGCCTCCCCGCCGGCCGAGTTCCTCGGGGTCGCCCCCTCGCCCGGGAAAAACCGCTCCCCGCCGTCCCACAGCACTCCGACTCGGCCAGGCAGCCTCACGGGCACAGCGACTCCTGCCCACCTCGGGAACCGACGCCCCGCTCGGGCTCAGGCTCCGAAAAACCACCACAGCGGGGCAGCTACCCTCAATGCAGCCGAAATTCAAACTCCTCCCCTCCGAAAGGCGCGCCTCACCCGGCCACGGCCTCGGAACTGCTCCCCTTCCTCGGGATCGGCCCCTCGCCCGGGAAAACCCGCTCCCCGCCGTCCCACAGCACTCCGACTCGGCCAGGCAGCCTCACGGGCACAGCGACTCCTGCCCACCTCGGGAACCGACGCCCCGCTCGGGCTCAGGCTCCAAAAACCCACAACAGCGGGCAGCTACCCTCAATGCAGCCGAAATTCAAATTCCTCCCCTCCGAAAGGCGCGCCTCACCCGGCCACGGCCTCCAAATCGCTCCCCTTCCTCGGGATCGCCCCCTCGCCCGGGAAAACCCGCTCCCCGCCGTCCCACAGCACTCCGACTCGGCCAGGCAGCCTCACGGGCACAGCGACTCCTGCCCACCTCGGGAACCGACGCCCCGCTCGGGCTCAGGCTCCGAAAAACCACCACAGCGGGGCAGCTACCCTCAATGCAGCCGAAATTCAAATCCCTCCCCTTCGAGAGGCGCGCCTCACCCGGCCACGGCCTCCAAATCGCTCCCCTTAGGCGAAAATTAAGCCCCCGTGGCCGATAATACCCCTCCTTGATCGTGCACAAGGGCAGCTCCAAGTTGAACGGGCTCAGGCTCCAAAAACCCACAACAGCGGGCAGCTACCCTCAATGCAGCCGAAATTCAAATCCCTCCCCTTCGAGAGGCGCGCCTCACCCGGCCACGGCCTCCAAATCGCTCCCCTTAGGCGAAAATTAAGCCCCCGTGGCCGATAATACCCCTCCTTGATCGTGCACAAGGGCAGCTCCAAGTTGAACGGGCTCAGGCTCCAAAAACCCACAACAGCGGGCAGCTACCCTCAATGCAGCCGAAATTCAAATCCCTCCCCTTCGAGAGGCGCGCCTCACCCGGCCACGGCCTCCAAATCGCTCCCCTTAGGCGAAAATTAAGCCCCCGTGGCCGATAATACCCCTCCTTGATCGTGCACAAGGGCAGCTCCAAGTTGAACGGGCTCAGGCTCCAAAAACCCACAACAGCGGGCAGCTACCCTCAATGCAGCCGAAATTCAAATCCCTCCCCTTCGAGAGGCGCGCCTCACCCGGCCACGGCCTCCAAATCGCTCCCCTTAGGCGAAAATTAAGCCCCCGTGGCGGATAATACCCCTCCTTGATCGTGCACAAGGGCAGCTCCAAGTTGAACGGGCTCAGGCTCCAAAAACCCACAACAGCGGGCAGCTACCCTCAATGCAGCCGAAATTCAAATCCCTCCCCTTCGAGAGGCGCGCCTCACCCGGCCACGGCCTCCAAATCGCTCCCCTTAGGCGAAAATTAAGCCCCCGTGGCCGATAATACCCCTCCTTGATCGTGCACAAGGGCAGCTCCAAGTTGAACGGGCTCAGGCTCCAAAAACCCACAACAGCGGGCAGCTACCCTCAATGCAGCCGAAATTCAAATCCCTCCCCTTCGAAAGGCGCGCCTCACCCGGCCACGGCCTCCAAATCGCTCCCCTTAGGCGAAAATTAAGCCCCCGTGGCGGATAATACCCCTCCTTGATCGTGCACAAGGGCAGCTCCAAGTTGAACGGAGAAGTCAGTAACCAACCAAAAATAAGCTTGGTTACTGATTTCTCCCGTTGGTTACTGACTTCTCCCTTTGGTTACTGATTTCTCCCGTTGGTTACTCATTTCTCTTGTTGGTTACTGATTTCTCCCGTTGGTTACTGA
>NW_026728426.1:5000-60212 GCF_030684315.1 Stegostoma tigrinum | reverse complement strand
GGTTCGGGGGGGTTTATATACAGAATAACAGATACTCCCCGGGGAGGGAGTTACAGACTGGAATCTGATCGAGAGGGTTCGGGGGGTTGTATATACAGAATAACAGATACCCCCCGGGAGGGAGTTACAGACTGGAATTTGATCGAGGGGGTTCGGGGGGTTGATATACAGAATAACAGATACCCCCCCGGGAGGGAGTTACAGACTGGAATCTGATCGAGGAGGTTCGGGGGGGGTTTATATACAGAATAACAGATACCCCCCTGGGAGGGAGTTACAGACTGGAATCTGATCGAGGGGGTTCGGGGGGGTTTATATACAGAATAACAGATACCCCCCGGGGAGGGAGTTACAGACTGGAATCTGATCGATTGGGTTCGGGGGTTGATATACAAAATAACAGATACCCCTCGGGGAGGGAGTTACAGACTGGAATCTGATCGAGGGGGTTCGGGGCGGTTTATATACAGACTAACAGATACCCCCCCGTGAGGGAGTTACAGACTGGAATCTGATTGAGGGGGTTCGGTGGGGTTTATATACAGAATAACAGCTACCCCCCGGGAGGGAGTTACAGACTGGAATCTGATCGAGGGGGTTCGGCGGGGTTTATATACAGAATAACAGATACCCCCCCGGGGAGGGAGTTACAGACTGGAATCTGATCGAGGGGGTTCGGGGGGGGTTTATATACAGAATAACAGATAACCCCCCGTGAGGGAGTTACAGACTGGAATCTGATCGAGGGGGTTCGGGGGGGGTTTATATACAGAATAACAGATACCCCCCGGGGAAGGAGTTACAGACTGGAATCTGATCGAGGGGGTTCGGGGGGGGTTTATATACAGAATAACAGATACACCCAGGGGAGGGAGTCACAGACTGGAATCTGATCGAGGGGGTTCGGTGGGGGTTCATATACAGAATAACAGATACCCCCCCGGGGAGGGAGTTACCGACTGGAATCTGATTGAGGGGGTTCGGTGGGGGTTCATATACAGAATAACAGATACCCCCCGGGGAGGGAGTTACAGATGGGAATCTGATCGAGGGGGTTCGGGGGGGGTTTATATACAGAATAACAGATACCCCCCGGGGAGGGAGTTACAGACTGGAATCTAATCGAGCGGGTTCGGGGGGGGTTAATATACAGAATAACAGATACCCCCCGGGGAGGGAGTTACAGACTGGAATCTGTTCGAGGGGGTTCGGTGGGGTTTATATACAAAATAACAGATACCCCCCGGGGAGGGAGTTACAGACTGGAATCTGATCGAGGGGGTTCGGGGGGATTATATACAGAATAACAGATACCCCTCGGGGAGGGAGTTACTGACTGGAATCTGATCGAGGGGGTTCGGGGGGGTTTATATACAGAATAACAGATACTCCCCGGGGAGGGAGTTACAGACTGGAATCTGATCGAGAGGGTTCGGTGGGGTTTATATACAGAATAACAGATACCCCCCGGGGAGGGAGTTACAGACTGGAATCTGATCGAGGGGGTTCGGGGGGTTGATATACAGAATAACAGATACCCCCCCGGGAGGGAGTTACAGACTGGAATCTGATCGAGGGGGTTCGGGGGGGTTTATATAGAGAATAACAGATACTCCCCGGGGAGGGAGTTACAGACTGGAATCTGATCGAGGGGGTTCGGGGGTTTTATATGCAGAAAAGCAGATACCCCCCTGGGAGGGAGTTACAGACTGGAATCTGATCGAGGGGGTTCGGGGGGGGTTTATATACAGAATAACAGATACACCCCCGGGGAGGGAGTTACAGACTGGAATCTGATCGAGGAGGTTCGGGGGGGGTTTTTATACAGAATAACAGATACCCCCCTGGGAGGGAGTTACAGACTGGAATCTGATCGAGGGGGTTCGGTGGGGTTTATATACAGAATAACAGATACCCCCCGGGGAGGGAGTTACAGACTGGAATCTGATCGAGGGGGTTCGGGGAGGTTTATACACAGAATAACAGATACCCCCCCCGGGGAGGGTGTTACAGACTGGAATCTGATCGATTGGGTTCGGGGGTTGATATACAAAATAACAGATACCCCTCGGGGAGGGAGTTACAGACTGGAATCTGATCGAGGGGGTTCGGTGGGGTTTATATACAGACTAACAGATACCCCCCCGTGAGGGAGTTACAGACTGGAATCTGATCGCGGGGGTTCGGGGGGGGGTTATATACAGAATAACAGATACCCCCCGGGGAGGGAGTTACAGACTGGAATCTGATCGAGGGGGTTCGGTGGGGGTTTATATACAGAATAACAGATACCCCCCCGGGAGGGAGTTACCGACTGGAATCTGATTGAGGGGGTTCGGGGGGGTTTATATACAGAATAACAGATACACCCAGGGGAGGGAGTTACAGACTGGAATCTGATCGAGGGGGTTCGGTGGGGGTTTATATACAGAATAACAGATACCCCACCGGGAGGGAGTTACAGACTGGAATCTGATTGAGGGGGTTTGGTGGGGTTTATATACAGAATAACAGATACCCCCCGGGGAGGGAGTTACAGACTGGAATCTGATCGAGGGGGTTCGGGGGGGTTTATATACAGAATAACAGATACCCCCCTGGGAGGGAGTTACAGACTGGAATCTGATCGAGGGGGTTCGGGGGGGGTTTATATACAGAATAACAGATACCCCCCGGGGAGGGAGTTACAGACTGGAATCTGTTCGAGGGGGTTCGGTGGGGTTTATATACAAAATAACAGATACCCCCCGGGGAGGGAATTACAGACTGGAATCTGATCGAGGGGGTTCGGGGGGTTTATATACAGAATAACAGATACCCCTCGGGGAGGGAGTTACTGACTGGAATCTGATCGAGGGGGTTCGGGGGGGTTTATATACAGAATAACAGATACTCCCCGGGGAGGGAGTTACAGACTGGAATCTGATCGAGAGGGTTCGGGGGGTTGTATATACAGAATAACAGATACCCCCCGGGAGGGAGTTACAGACTGGAATCTGATCGAGGGGGTTCGGGGGGTTGATATACAGAATAACAGATACCCCCCCGGGAGGGAGTTACAGACTGGAATCTGATCGAGGAGGTTCGGGGGGGGTTTATATACAGAATAACAGATACCCCCCTGGGAGGGAGTTACAGACTGGAATCTGATCGAGGGGGTTCGGGGGGGTTTATATACAGAATAACAGATACCCCCCGGGGAGGGAGTTACAGACTGGAATCTGATCGATTGGGTTCGGGGGTTGATATACAAAATAACAGATACCCCTCGGGGAGGGAGTTACAGACTGGAATCTGATCGAGGGGGTTCGGGGCGGTTTATATACAGACTAACAGATACCCCCCCGTGAGGGAGTTACAGACTGGAATCTGATCGCGGGGGTTCGGGGGGGGTTTATATACAGAATAACAGATACCCCCCTGGGAGGGAGTTACAGACTGGAATCTGATCGAGGGGGTTCGGTGGGGTTTATGTACAGAATAACAGATACCCCCCGGGGAGGGAGTCACAGACTGGAATCTGATCGATTGGGTTCGGGGGGGGGTTTATATACAGAATAACAGATACCCCCCCGGGAGGGAGTTACCGACTGGAATCTGATTGAGGGGGTTCGGGGGTGTTTATATACAGAATAACAGATACACCCAGGGGAGGGAGTTACAGACTGGAATCTGATCGAGGGGGTTCGGTGGGGGTTTATATACAGAATAACAGATACCCCCCCGGGAGGGAGTTACAGACTGGAATCTGATTGTGGGGGTTCGGTGGGGTTTATATACAGAATAACAGTTACCCCCCGGGGAGGGAGTTACAGACTGGAATCTGATTGAGGGGGTTCGGGGGGGTTTATATACAGAATAACAGATACCCCCCTGGGAGGGAGTTACAGACTGGAATCTGATCGAGGGTGTTCGGTGGGGTTTATATACAGAATAACAGATACCCCCCGGGGAGGGAGTTACAGACTGGAATCTGATCGAGGGGGTCCGGGGGGGTTTATATACAGAATAACAGATACCCCCCGGGGAGGGAGTTACAGATGGGAATCTGATCGAGGGGGTTCGGGGAGGTTTATATACAGAATAACAGATACCCCCCGGGGAGGGAGTTACAGATGGGAATCTGATCGAGGGGGTTCGGGGAGGTTTATATACAGAATAACAGATACCCCCCCGGGGAGGGAGTTACAGACTGGAATCTAATCGAGGGGATTCGGGGGGGGTTTATATACAGAATAACAGATACCCCCCGGGGAGGGAGTTACAGACTGGAATCTGTTCGAGGGGTTTCGGTGGGGTTTATATACAAAATAACAGATACCCCCCGGGTAGGGAGATACAGACTGGAATCTGATCGAGGGGGCTCGGGGGGTTTATATACAGAATAACAGATACCCCTCGGGGAGGGAGTTACTGACTGGAATCTGATCGAGGGGGTTCGGGGGGGTTTATATACAGAATAACAGATACTCCCCGGGGAGGGAGTTACAGACTGGAATCTGATCGAGAGGGTTCGGGGGGGTGTATATACAGAATAACAGATACCCCCCGGGAGGGAGTTACAGACTGGAATCTGATCGAGGGGGTTCGGGGGTTGATATACAGAATAACAGATACCCCCCCGGGAGGGAGTTACAGACTGGAATCTGATCGAGGGGGTTCGGGGGGTTTATATACAGAATAACAGATACCCCCCGGGGAGGGAGTTACAGACTGGAATCTGATTGAGGGGGTTCGGGGGGTTTATATACAGAATAACAGGTACCCCCCCCGGGGAGGGAGTTACAGACTGGAATCTGATCGAGGGGGTTCGGGGGGGTTTATATACAGAATAACAGATACTCCCCGGGGAGGGAGTTACAGACTGGAATCTGATCGAGGGGGTTCGGGGCGGTTTATATACAGACTAACAGATACCCCTCCGTGAGGGAGTTACAGACTGGAATCTGATCGAGGGGGTTCGGGGGGGTTTATATACAGAATAACAGATACCCCCCCGGGGAGGGAGTTGCAGACTGGAATCTGATCGAGGAGGTTCGGGGGGGGTTTATATACAGAATAACAGATACCCCCCTGGGAGGGAGTTACAGAGTGGAATCTGATCGAGGGGGTTCGGTGGGGTTTATATACAGAATAACAGATACCCCCCGGGGAGGGAGTTACAGACTGGAATCTGATCGCGGGGGTTCGGGGGTTGATATACAAAATAACAGATACCCCTCGGGGAGGGAGTTACAGACTGGAATCTGATCGAGGGGGTTCCGGGGGTTGATATACAGAATAACAGATACCCCCCGGGAGGGAGTTACAGACTGGAATCTGATCGAGGGGGTTCGGGGGGGTTTATATGCAGAATAACAGATACTCCCCGGGGAGGGAGTTACAGACTGGAATCTGATCGAGGGGGTTCGGGGGGGTTTATATACAGATTAACAGATACCCCCCCGTGAGGGAGGTACAGACTGGAATCTGATCGCGGGGGTTCGGGGGGGGTTATATACAGAATAACAGATACCCCCCGGGGAGGGAGTTACAGACTGGAATCTGATTGAGGGGGTTCGGGGGGGTTTATATACAGAATAACAGATACACCCAGGGGAGGGAGTTACAGACTGGAATCTGATCGAGGGGGTTCGGTGGGGGTTTATATACAGAATAACAGATACCCCCCCCGGGAGGGAGTTACCGACTGGAATCTGATTGAGGGGGTTCGGGGGGGTTTATATACAGAATAACAGATACACCCAGGGGAGGGAGTTACAGACTGGAATCTGATCGAGGGGGTTCGGTGGGGGTTTATATACAGAATAACACATACCCCCCCGGGAGGGAGTTACAGACTGGAATCTGATTGAGGGGGTTCGGTGGGGTTTATATACAGAATAACAGATACACCCAGGGGAGGGAGTTACAGACTGGAATCTGATTGAGGGGGTTCGGTGGGGGTTTATATACAGAATAACACATACCCCCCCGGGAGGGAGTTACAGACTGGAATCTGATTGAGGGGGTTCGGGGGGTTTATATACAGACTAACAGATACCCCCCGGGGAGGGAGTTACAGACTGGAATCTGATTGAGGGGGTTCGGGGGGGTTTATATACAGAATAACAGATACCCCCCGGGAGGGAGTTACAGACTGGAATCTGATCGAGGGGGTTCGGGGGGGTTTATATACAGAATAACAGATACCCCCCGGGGAGGGAGTTACAGACTGGAATCTGATCGAGGGGGTTCGGGGGGGTTTATATACAGAATAACAGATACCCCCCGGGAGGGAGATACAGACTGGAATCTGATCGAGGGGGTTCGGGGAGGTTTATATACAGAATAACAGATACCCCCCGGGGAGGGAGTTACAGACTGGAATCTGATCGACGGGGTTCGGGGGGGTTTATATGCAGAATAACAGATACCCCCCCGGGGAGGGAGTTACAGACTGGAATCTGATCGAGGGGGTTCGGGGGGTGATTATATACAGAATAACAGATACCCCCCGGGGAGGGAGTTACAGACTGGAATCTAATCGAGGGGGTTCGGGGGGGGTTTATATACAGAATAACAGATACCCCCCGGGGAGGGAGTTACAGACTGGAATCTGATCGAGGGGGTTCGGGGGTTTATATACAGAATAACAGATACCCCCCGGGGAGGGAGTTACAGACTGGAATCTGATCGAGGGGGTTCGGTGGGGGTTTATATACTGAATAACAGATACTCCCCGGGGAGGGAGTTACAGACTGGAATCTGATCGAGGGGGTTCGGTGGGGTTTATATACAGAATAACAGATACCCCCCCGGGAGGGAGTTACAGACTGGAATCTGATCGAGGGGGTTCGGGGGGGTTTATATACAGAATAACAGACACCCCCCGGGAGGGAGTTACAGACTGGAATCTGATTGAGGGGGTTCGGTGGGGTTTATATGCAGAATAACAGATACTCCCCGGGGAGGGAGTTACAGACTGGAATCTGATCGAGGGGGTTCGGTGGGGGTTTATATACAGAATAACAGATACCCCCCCGGGAGGGAGTTACAGACTGGAATCTGATTGAGGGGGTTCGGTGGGGTTTATATACAGAATAACAGATACCCCCCGGGGAGGGAGTTACAGACTGGAATCTGATTGAGGGGGTTCGGGGGGGTTTATATACAGAATAACAGATACCCCCCTGGGAGGGAGTTACAGACTGGAATCTGATCGAGGGTGTTCGGTGGGGTTTATATACAGAATAACAGATACCCCCCGGGGAGGGAGTTACAGACTGGAATCTGATCGAGGGGGTTCAGGGCGGTTTATATACAGACTAACAGATACCCCCCCGTGAGGGAGTTACAGACTGGAATCTGATCGAGGGGGTTCGGTGGGGTTTATATACAGAATAACAGATACCCCCCTGGGTGGGAGTTACAGACTGGAATCTGATCGAGGGGGTTCGGGGGCGTTTATATACAGAATAACAGATACCCCCCGGGAGGGAGTTACAGACTGGAATCTGATCGAGGGGGTTCGGCGGGGTTTATATACAGAATAACAGATACCCCGCGGGGAGGGAGTTACAGACTGGAATCTGATCGAGGGGGTTCGGGGGGGGTTTATATGCAGAATAACAGATACTCCCCGGGGAGGGAGTTACAGACTGGAATCTGATCGAGGGGGTTCGGGGGGGTTTATATACAGACTAACAGATACCCCCCCGTGAGGGAGTTACAGACTGGAATCTGATCGCGGGGGTTCGGCGGTGGTTATATACAGAATAACAGATACCCCCCGGGGAGGGAGTTACAGACTGGAATCTGATTGAGGGGGTTCGGGGGGGTTTATATACAGAATAACAGATACACCCAGGGGAGGGAGTTACAGACTGGAATCTGATCGAGGGGGTTCGGTGGGGGTTTATATACAGAATAACAGATACCCCCCCGCGAGGGAGTTACGGACTGGAATCTGATTGAGGGGGTTCGGGGGGGTTTATATACAGAATAACAGATACACCCAGGGGAGGGAGTTACAGACTGGAATCTGATCGAGGGGGTTCGGTGGGGGTTTATATACAGAATAACAGATACCCCCCCGGGAGGGAGTTTCAGACTGGAATCTGATCGAGGGGGTTCGGGGGGGTTTATATACAGAATAACAGATACCCCCCGGGGAGGGAGTTTCAGACTGGAATCTGATTGAGGGGGTTCGGGGGGGTTTATATACAGAATAACAGATACCCCCCTTGGAGGGAGTTACAGACTGGAATCTGATCGAGGGTGTTCGGTGGGGTTTATATACAGAATAACAGATACCCCCCGGGGAGGGAGTTACAGACTGGAATCTGATCGAGTTGGTTCTGGGAGGGTTATATACAGAATAACAGATACCCCCCGGGGAGGGAGTTACAGACTGGAATCTAATCGAGGGGGTTCGGGGGGGGTTTATATACAGAATAACAGATACCCGCCGGGGAGGGAGTTACAGACTGGAATCTGATCGAGGGGGGTCGGTGGGGTTTATATACAGAATAACAGATACCCCCCGGGGAGGGAGTTACAGACTGGAATCTGATCGATTGGGTTCGGGGGTTGATATACAAAATAACAGATACCCCTCGGGGAGGGAGTTACAGACTGGAATCTGATCGAGGGGGTTCGGGGGGTTTATATACAGAATAACAGATACCCCCCCGGGGAGGGAGTTACAGACTGGAATCTGATCGAGGGGGTTCGGGGGGGGGTTTATATACTGAATAACAGATACTCCCCGGGGAGGGAGTTACAGACTGGAATCTGATCGAGGGGGTTCGGGGGGGTTTATATACAGAATAACAGATACCCCCCGGGGAGGGAGTTACAGACTGGAATCTGATCGAGGGGGTTCGGGGGCGTTTATATACAGAATAACAGATACCCCCCGGGAGGGAGTTACAGACTGGAATCTGATCGAGGGGGTTCGGGGGGGTTTATATACAGAATAACAGATACCCCCCGGGGAGGGAGTTACAGACTGGAATCTGATCGAGGGGGTTCGGGGGGGTTTATATGCAGAATAACAGATACTCCCCGGGGAGGGAGTTACAGACTGGAATCTGATCGAGGGGATTCGGGGGGGTTTATATACAGACTAACAGATACCCCCCCGTGAGGGAGTTACAGACTGGAATCTGATCGCGCGGGTTCGGGGGGGGTTTATATACAGAATAACAGATACCCCCCCGGGAGGGAGTTACCGACTGGAATCTGATTGAGGGGGTTCGGGGGGGGTAAATATACAGAATAACAGATACCCCCCTGGGAGGGAGTTACAGACTGGAATCTGATCGAGGGGGTTCGGTGGGGGTTTATATACAGAATAACAGATACCCCCCCGGGAGGGAGTTACCGACTGGAATCTGATTGAGGGGGTTCGGGGGGGTTTATATACAGAATAACAGATACACCCAGGGGAGGGAGTTACAGACTGGAATCTGATCGAGGGGGTTCGGTGGGGGTTTATATACAGAATAACAGATACCCCCCGGGGAGGGAGTTACAGACTGGAATCTGATTGTGGGGATTCGGTGGGGTTTATATACAGAATAACAGATACCCCCCGGGGAGGGAGTTACAGACTGGAATCTGATTGAGGGGGTTCGGGGGTGTTTATATACAGAATAACAGATACCCCCCTGGGAGGGAGTTACAGACTGGAATCTGATCGAGGGTGTTCGGTGGGGTTTATATACAGAATAACAGATACCCCCCGGGGAGGGAGTTACAGACTGGAATCTGATCGAGGGGGTCCGGGGGGGTTTATATACAGAATAACAGATACCCCCTGGGAGGGAGTTACAGACTGGAATCTGATCGAGGGGGTTCGGGGAGGTTTATATACAGAATAACAGATACCCCCCGGGGAGGGAGTTACAGATGGGAATCTGATCGAGGGGGTTCGGGGAGGTTTATATACAGAATAACAGATACCCCCCGGGGAGGGAGTTACAGACTGGAATCTAATCGAGGGGGTTCGGGGGGGGTTTATATACAGAATAACAGATACCCCCCGGGGAGGGAGTTACAGACTGGAATCTGTTCGAGGGGGTTCGGTGGGGTTCATATGCAAAATAACAGATACCCCCCGGGGAGGGAGTTACAGACTGGAATCTGATCGAGGGGGTTCGGTGGGGGTTTATATACAGAATAACAGATACACCCCCGGGGAGGGAGTTACAGACTGGAATCTGATCGAGGGGGTTTGGGGGGTTGATATACAGAATAACAGATACCCCCCCGGGAGGGAGTTACAGACTGGAATCTGATCGAGGGGGTTCGGGGGGTTTATATACTGAATAACAGGTACCCCCCCCGGGGAGGGAGTTACAGACTGGAATCTGATCGAGGGGGTTCGGGGGGGTTTATATACAGAATAACAGATACTCCCCGGGGAGGGAGTTACAGACTGGAATCTGATCGAGGGGGTTCGGGGCGGTTTATATACAGACTAACAGATACCCCCCCGTGAGGGAGTTACAGACTGGAATCTGATCGAGGGGGTTCGGGGGGGTTTATATACAGAATAACAGATACACCCCCGGGAAGGGAGTTACAGACTGGAATCTGATCGAGGAGGTTCGGGGGGGGTTTATATACAGAATAACAGATACCCCCCTGGGAGGGAGTTACAGACTGGAATCTGATCGAGGGGGTTCGGTGGGGTTTATATACAGAATAACAGATACCCCCCGGGGAGGGAGTTACAGACTGGAATCTGATCGCGAGGGTTCGGGGGGTTTATATACTGAATAACAGATAATCCCCGGGGAGGGAGTTACAGACTGGAATCTGATCGAGGGGGTTCGGGGGGGTTTATATGCAGAATAACAGATACTCCCCGGGGAGGGAGTTACAGACTGGAATCTGATTGAGGGGGTTCGGTGGGGTTTTATACACAGAATAACAGATACCCCCCCGGGAGGGAGTTACCGACTGGAATCTGATTGAGGGGGTTCGGGGGGGTTTATATACAGAATAACAGATACACCCAGGGGAGGGAGTTACAGACTGGAATCTGATCGAGGGGGTTCGGTGGGGGTTTATATACAGAATAACAGATACCCCCCCGGGAGGGAGTTACAGACTGGAATCTGATTGAGGGGGTTCGGTGGGGTTTATATACAGAGTATCAGATACCCCCCGGGGAGGGAGTTTCAGACTGGAATCTGATTGAGGGGGTTCGGGGGGGTTTATATACAGAATAACAGATACCCCCCTGGGAGGGAGTTACAGACTGGAATCTGATCGATGGTGTTCGGTGGGGTTTATATACAGAATAACAAATACCCCCTGGGGAGGGAGTTACAGATGGGAATCTGATCGAGGGGGTTCGGGGGGGGTTTATATACAGAATAACAGATACCCGCCGGGGAGGGAGTTACAGACTGGAATCTAATCGAGGGGGTTCGGGGGGGATTTATATACAGAATAACAGATACCCGCCGGGGAGGGAGTTACAGACTGGAATCTGATCGAGGGGGTTCGGGGGGGTTTATATACAGAATAACAGATACCCGCCGGGGAGGGAGTTACAGACTGGAATCTGATCGAGGGGGTTCGGTGGGGTTTATATACAGAATAACAGATACCCCCCGGGGAGGGAGTTACAGACTGGAATCTGATCGATTGGGTTCGGGGGGTTTATATACTGAATAACAGATACTCCCCGGGGAGGGAGTTACAGACTGGAATCTGATCGAGGGGGTTCGGGGGCGTTTATATACAGAATAACAGATACCCCCCGGGAGGGAGTTACAGACTGGAATCTGATCGAGGGAGTTCGGGGGGGATTATATGCAGAATAACAGATACTCCCCGGGGAGGGAGTTACAGACTGGAATCTGATCGAGGGGATTCGGGGGGGTTTATATACAGACTAACAGATACCCCCCCGTGAGGGAGTTACAGACTGGAATCTGATCGCGGGGGTTCGGGGGGGGTTATATACAGAATAACAGATACCCCCCGAGGAGGGAGTTACAGACTGGAATCTGATTGAAGGGGTTCGGGGGGGTTTATATACAGAATAACAGATACCCCCCGGGGAGGGAGTTACAGACTGGAATCTGATCGAGGGGGTTCGGTGGGGGTTTATATACAGAATAACAGATACCCCCGCGGGAGGGAGTTACCGACTGGAATCTGATTGAGGGGGTTCGGGGGGGTTTATATACAGAATAACAGATACACCCCCGGGAGGGAGTTGCAGACTGGAATCTGATTGCGGGGGTTCGGTGGGGTTTATATACAGAATAACAGATACCCCCCGGGGAGGGAGTTACAGACTGGAATCTGATTGAGGGGGTTCGGGGGGGTTTATATACAGAATAACAGATACCCCCCGGGGAGGGAGTTACAGACTGGAATCTGATCGAGGGTGTTCGGTGGGGTTTATATACAGAATAACAGATACCCCCCGGGGAGGGAGTTACAGACTGGAATCTGATCGAGGGGGTTCGGGGGGGATTATATACAGAATAACAGATACCCCTCGGGGAGGGAGTTACTGACTGGAATCTGATCGAGGGGGTTCGGGGGGGTTTATATACAGAATAACAGATACCCCCCGGGGAGGGAGTTACAGACTGGAATCTGATCGATTGGGTTCGGGGGTTGATATACAAAATAACAGATACCCCTCGGGGAGGGAGTTACAGACTGGAATCTGATCGAGGGGGTTCGGGGGGTTTATATACTGAATAACAGATACTCCCCGGGGAGGGAGTTACAGACTGGAATCTGATCGAATGGGGGTTCGGGGGGGTTTATATACAGAATAACAGATACTCCCCGGGGAGGGAGTTACAGACTGGAATTTGATCGAGGGGGTTCGGGGCGGTTTATATACAGAATAACAGATAACCCCCCGTGAGGGAGTTACAGACTGGAATCTGATCGAGGGGGTTCGGGGGGGGTTTATATACAGAATAACAGATACCCCCCTGGGAGGGAGTTACAGACTGGAATCTGATCGAGGGGGTTCGGGGGGGTTTATATACAGAATAACAGATACCCCCCGGGGAGGGAGTTACAGACTGGAATCTGATCGATTGGGTTCGGGGGTTGATATACAAAATAACAGATACCCCTCGGGGAGGGAGTTACAGACTGGAATCTGATCGAGGGGGTTCGGGGGGTTTATAAACAGAATAACAGATACCCCCCGGGGAGGGAGTTACAGACTGGAATCTGATCGATTGGGTTCGGGGGTTGATATACAAAATAACAGATACCCCTCGGGGAGGGAGTTACAGACTGGAATCTGATCGAGGGGTTCGGGGGGGTTTATATACAGAATAACAGATACCCCCCGGGAGGGAGTTACAGACTGGAATCTGATCGAGGGGGTTCGGGGGCGTTTATATACAGAATAACAGATACCCCCCTGGGAGGGAGTTACAGACTGGAATCTGATCGAGGGGGTTCGGGGGGGTTTATATGCAGAATAACAGATACTCCCCGGGGAGGGAGTTACAGACTGGAATCTGATCGAGGGGGTTCGGGGGGGTTTATATACAGACTAACAGATACCCTCCCGTGAGGGAGTTACAGACTGGAATCTGATCGCGGGGGTTCGGGGGGGTTATATACAGAATAACAGATACCCCCCGGGGAGGGAGTTACAGACTGGAATCTGATTGAGGGGGTTCGGGGGGGTTTATATACAGAATAACAGATACACCCAGGGGAGGGAGTTACAGACTGGAATCTGATCGAGGGGGTTCGGTGGGGGTTTATATACAGAATAACAGATACCCCCCCGCGAGGGAGTTACCGACTGGAATCTGATTGAGGGGGTTCGGTGGGGTTTATATACAGAATAACAGATACACCCAGGGGAGGGAGTTACAGACTGGAATCTGATCGAGGGGGTTCGGTGGGGGTTTATATACAGAATAACAGATACCCCCCCGGGAGGGAGTTACAGACTGGAATCTGATTGAGGGGGTTCGGTGGGGTTTATATACAGAATAACAGATACCCCCCGGGGAGGGAGTTTCAGACTGGAATCTGATTGAGGGGGTTCGGGGGGGTTTATATACAGAATAACAGATACCCCCCTGGGAGGGAGTTACAGACTGGAATCTGATCGAGGGGGTTCGGTGGGGTTTATATACAGAATAACAGATACCCCCCGGGGAGGGAGTTACAGATGGGAATCTGATCGAGGGGGTTCGGGGAGGTTTATATACAGAATAACAGATACCCCCCGGGGAGGGAGTTACAGACTGGAATCTAATCGAGGTGGTTCGGGGGGGGTTTATATACAGAATAACAGATACCCCCCGGGGAGGGAGTTACAGACTGGAATCTGTTCGAGGGGGTTCGGTGGGGTATATATACAAAATAACAGATACCCCCCGGGGAGGGAGTTACAGACTGGAATCTGATCGAGGGGGTTCGGGGGGGTTTATATACAGAATAACAGATACCCCCCGGGGAGGGAGTTACAGACTGGAATCTGATCGAGAGGGTTCGGGGGGGTGTATATACAGAATAACAGATACCCCCCGGGAGGGAGTTACAGACTGGAATCTGATCGAGGGGGTTCGGGGGGTTGATATACAGAATAACAGATACCCCCCCGGGAGGGAGTTACAGACTGGAATCTGATCGAGGGGGTTCGGGGGGTTTATATACAGAATAACAGATACTCCCCGGGGAGGGAGTTACAGACTGGAATCTGATCGAGGGGGTTCGGGGCGGTTTATATACAGACTAACAGATACCCCCCCGTGAGGGATTTACAGACTGGAATCTGATCGAGGGGGTACGGGGGGGTTTATATACAGAATAACAGATACCCCCCTGGGAGGGAGTTACAGACTGGAATCTGATCGAGGGGGTTCGGTGGGGTTTATATACAGAATAACAGATACCCCCCGGGGAGGGAGTTACAGACTGGAATCTGATCGATTGGGTTCGGGGGTTGATATACAAAATAACAGATACCCCTCGGGGAGGGAGTTACAGACTGGAATCTGATCGAGGGGGTTCGGGGGGTTTATATACAGAATAACAGATACCCCCCGGGGAGGGAGTTACAGACTGGAATCTGATCGATTGGGTTCGGGGGTTGATATACAAAATAACAGATACCCCTCGGGGAGGGAGTTACAGACTGGAATCTGATCGAGGGGTTCGGGGGGGTTTATATACAGAATAACAGATACCCCCCGGGAGGGAGTTACAGACTGGAATCTGATCGAGGGGGTTCGGGGGCGTTTATATACAGAATAACAGATACCCCCCTGGGAGGGAGTTACAGACTGGAATCTGATCGAGGGGGTTCGGGGGGGTTTATATGCAGAATTACAGATACTCCCCGGGGAGGGAGTTACAGACTGGAATCTGATCGAGGGGGTTCGGGGGGGTTTATATACAGACTAACAGATACCCTCCCGTGAGGGAGTTACAGACTGGAATCTGATCGCGGGGGTTCGGGGGGGGTTATATACAGAATAACAGATACCCCCCGGGGAGGGAGTTACAGACTGGAATCTGATTGAGGGGGTTCGGGGGGGTTTATATACAGAATAACAGATACACCCAGGGGAGGGAGTTTCAGACTGGAATCTGATCGAGGGGGTTCGGTGGGGGTTTATATACAGAATAACAGATACCCCCCCGCGAGGGAGTTACCGACTGGAATCTGATTGAGGGGTTTTGGGGGGGTTTATATACAGAATAACAGATACACCCAGGGGAGGGAGTTACAGACTGGAATCTGATCGAGGTGGTTCGGTGGGGGTTTATATACAGAATAACAGATACCCCCCCGGGAGGGAGTTACAGACTGGAATCTGATTGAGGGGGTTCGGTGGGGTTTATATACAGAATAACAGATACCCCCCGGGGAGGGAGTTTCAGACTGGAATCTGATTGAGGGGGTTCGGGGGGGTTTATATACAGAATAACAGATACCCCCCTGGGAGGGAGTTACAGACTGGAATCTGATCGAGGGGGTTCGGTGGGGTTTATATACAGAATAACAGATACCCCCCGGGGAGGGAGTTACAGATGGGAATCTGATCGAGGGGGTTCTGGGAGGTTTATATACAGAATAACAGATACCCCCCGGGGAGGGAGTTACAGACTGGAATCTAATCGAGGGGGTTCGGGGGGGGTTTATATACAGAATAACAGATACCCGCCGGGGAGGGAGTTACAGACTGGAATCTGATCGAGGGGGTTCGGTGGGGTTTATATACAGAATAACAGATACCCCCCGGGGAGGGAGTTACAGACTGGAATCTGATCGATTGGGTTCGGGGGATGATATACAAAATAACAGATACCCCCCCGGGAGGGAGTTGCAGACTGGAATCTGATCGAGGGGGTTCGGTGGGGTTTATATACAGAATAACAGATACCCCCCGGGGAGGGAGTTACAGATGGGAATCTGATCGAGGGGGTTCGGGGAGGTTTATATACAGAATAACAGATACCCCCCGGGGAGGGAGTTACAGACTGGAATCTAATCGAGGTGGTTCGGGGGGGGTTTATATACAGAATAACAGATACCCCCCGGGGAGGGAGTTACAGACTGGAATCTGTTCGAGGGGGTTCGGTGGGGTTTATATACAAAATAACAGATACCCCCCGGGGAGGGAGTTACAGACTGGAATCTGATCGAGGGGGTTCGGGGGGGTTTATATACAGAATAACAGATACCCCTCGGGGAGGGAATTACTGACTGGAATCTGATCGAGGGGGTTCGGGGGGGTTTATATACAGAATAACAGATACTCCCCGGGGAGGGAGTTACAGACTGGAATCTGATCGAGAGGGTTCGGGGGGGTGTATATACAGAATTCAGATACCCCCCGGGAGGGAGTTACAGACTGGAATCTGATCGAGGGGGCTCGGGGGGTTGATATACAGAATAACAGATACCCCCCCGGGAGGGAGCTACAGACTGGAATCTGATCGAGGGGGTTCGGGGGGTTTATATACAGAATAACAGATACCCCCCGGGGAGGGAGTTACAGACTGGAATCTGATCGATTGGGTTCGGGGGGGGGTTGATATACAGAATAACAGATACCCCCCCGGGGAGGGAGTTACAGACTGGAATCTGATCGAGGGGGTTCTGGGCGGTTTATATACAGACTAACAGATACCCCCCCGTGAGGGAGTTACAGACTGGAATCTGATCGAGGGGGTTCGGCGGGGTTTATATACAGAATAACAGATGCCCCCCTGGGAGGGAGTTACAGACTGGAATCTGATCGAGGGGGTTCGGTGGGGTTTATATACAGAATAACAGATACCCCCCGGGGAGGGAGTTACAGACTGGAATCTGATCGATTGGGTTCGGGGGTTGATATACAAAATAACAGATACCCCTCGGGGAGGGAGTTACAGACTGGAATCTGATTGAGGGGGTTTGGGGGGGTTTATATACAGAATAACAGATACCACCCGGGGAGGGAGTTACAGACTGGAATCTGATCGATTGGGTTCGGGGGTTGATATACAAAATAACAGATACCCCTCGGGGAGGGAGTTACAGACTGGAATCTGATCGAGGGGTTCGGGGGGGTTTATATACAGAATAACAGATACCCCCCGGGAGGGAGTTACAGACTGGAATCTGATCGAGGGGGTTCGGGGGCGTTTATATACAGAATAACAGATACCCCCCTGGGAGGGAGTTACAGACTGGAATCTGATCGAGGGGGTTCGGGGGGGTTTATATGCAGAATAACAGATACTCCCCGGGGAGGGAGTTACAGACTGGAATCTGATCGAGGGGGTTCGGGGGGGTTTATATACAGACTAACAGATACCCTCCCGTGAGGGAGTTACAGACTGGAATCTGATCGCGGGGGTTCGGGGGGGGTTATATACAGAATAACAGATACCCCCCGGGGAGGGAGTTACAGACTGGAATCTGACTGAGGGGGTTCGGGGGGGTTTATATACAGAATAACAGATACACCCAGGGGAGGGAGTTACAGACTGGAATCTGATCGAGGGGGTTCAGTGGGGGTTTATATACAGAATAACAGATACCACCCCGCGAGGGAGTTACCGACTGGAATCTGATTGAGGGGGTTCGGGGGGGTTTATATACAGCATAACAGATACACCCAGGGGAGGGAGTTACAGACTGGAATCTGATCGAGGGGGTTCAGTGGGGGTTTATATACAGAATAAAAGATACCCCCCGGGAGGGAGTTACAGACTGGAATCTGATTGAGGGGGTTCGGTGGGGTTTATATACAGAATAACAAATACCCCCCGGGGAGGGGGTTACAGACTGGAATCTGATTGAGGGGGTTCGGGGGGGTTTATATACAGAATAACAGATACGCCCCGAGGAGGGAGTTTCAGACTGGAATCTGATTGAGGGGTTTCGGGGGGATTTATATACAGAATAACAGATACCCCCCTGGGAGGGAGTTACAGACTGGAATCTGGTCGAGGGGGTTCGGTGGGGTTTATATACAGAATAACAGATACCCCCCGGGGAGGGAGTTACAGATGGGAATCTGATCGAGGGGGTTCTGGGAGGTTTATATACAGAATAACAGATACCCGCCGGGGAGGGAGTTACAGACTGGAATCTGATCGAGGGGGTTCGGTGGGGTTTATATACAGAATAACAGATACCCCCCGGGAGGGAGTTACAGACTGGAATCTGATTGAGGGGGTTCGGTGGGGTTTATATACAGAATAACAGATACCCCCCGGGGAGGGAGTTACAGACTGGAATCTGATCGAGGGGGTTCGGGGGATGATATACAAAATAACAGATACCCCCCCGGGAGGGAGTTGCAGACTGGAATCTGATTGCGGGGGTTCGGTGGGGTTTATATACAGAATAACAGATACCCCCCGGGGAGGGAGTTACAGATGGGAATCTGATCAAGGGGGTTCGGGGAGGTTTATATACAGAATAACAGATACCCCCCGGGGAGGGAGTTACAGACTGGAATCTAATCGAGGTGGTTCGGGGGGGGTTTATATACAGAATAACAGATACCCCCCGGGGAGGGAGTTACAGACTGGAATCTGTTCGAGGGGGTTCGGTGGGGTTTATATACAAAATAACAGATACCCCCCGGGGAGGGAGTTACAGACTGGAATCTGATCGAGGGGGTTCGGGGGGGTTTATATACAGAATAACAGATACCCCTCGGGGAGGGAGTTACTGACTGGAATCTGATCGAGGGGGTTCGGGGGGGTTTATATACAGAATAACAGATACTCCCCGGGGAGGGAGTTACAGACTGGAATCTGATCGATGGGTTCGGGGGGGTGTATATACAGAATAACAGATACCCCCCGGGAGGGAGTTACAGACTGGAATCTGATCGAGGGGGCTCGGGGGGTTGATATACAGAATAACAGATACCCCCCCGGGAGGGAGCTACAGACTGGAATCTGATCGAGGGGGTTCGGGGGGTTTATATACTGAATAACAGGTACCCCCCCAGGGGAGGGAGTTACAGACTGGAATCTGATCGAGGGGGTTCGGGGGGGTTTATATACAGAATAACAGATACCCCCCGGGGAGGGAGTTACAGACTGGAATCTGATCGATTGGGTTCGGGGGGGGGTTGATATACAGAATTACAGATACCCCCCCGGGGAGGGAGTTACAGACTGGAATCTGATCGAGGGGGTTCTGGGCGGTTTATAAACAGACTAACAGATACCCCCCCGTGAGGGAGTTACAGACTGGAATCTGATCGAGGGGGTTCGGCGGGGTTTATATACAGAATAACAGATACCCCCCTGGGAGGGAGTTACAGACTGGAATCTGATCGAGGGGGTTCGGTGGGGTTTATATACAGAATAACAGATACCCCCCGGGGAGGGAGTTACAGACTGGAATCTGATCGATTGGGTTCGGGGGTTGATATACAAAATAACAGATACCCCTCGGGGAGGGAGTTACAGACTGGAATCTGATTGAGGGGGTTTGGGGGGGTTTATATACAGAATAACAGATACCACCCGGGGAGGGAGTTACAGACTGGAATCTGATCGATTGGGTTCGGGGGTTGATATACAAAATAACAGATACCCCTCGGGGAGGGAGTTACAGACTGGAATCTGATCGAGGGGATCGGGGGGGTTTATATACAGAATAACAGATACCCCCCGGGAGGGAGTTACAGACTGGAATCTGATCGAGGGGGTTCGGGGGCGTTTATATACAGAATAACAGATACCCCCCTGGGAGGGAGTTACAGACTGGAATCTGATCGAGGGGGTTCGGGGGGGTTTATATGCAGAATAACAGATACTCCCCGGGGAGGGAGTTACAGACTGGAATCTGATCGAGGGGGTTCGGGGGGGTTTATATACAGACTAACAGATACCCTCCCGTGAGGGAGTTACAGACTGGAATCTGATCGCGGGGGTTCGGGGGGGGTTATATACAGAATAACAGATACCCCCCGGGGAGGGAGTTACAGACTGGAATCTGATTGAGGGGGTTCGGGGGGGTTTATATACAGAATAACAGATACACCCAGGGGAGGGAGTTACAGACTGGAATCTGATCGAGGGGGTTCAGTGGGGGTTTATATACAGAATAACAGATACCCCCCCGCGAGGGAGTTACCGACTGGAATCTGATTGAGGGGGTTCGGGGGGGTTTATATACAGCATAACAGATACACCCAGGGGAGGGAGTTCCAGACTGGAATCTGATCGAGGGGGTTCAGTGGGGGTTTATATACAGAATAAAAGATACCCCCCGGGAGGGAGTTACAGACTGGAATCTGATTGAGGGGGTTCGGTGGGGTTTATATACAGAATAACAAATACCCCCCGGGGAGGGGGTTACAGACTGGAATCTGATTGAGGGGGTTCGGGGGGTTTATATACAGAATAACAGATACGCCCCGGGGAGGGAGTTTCAGACTGGAATCTGATTGAGGGGTTTCGGGGGGATTTATATACAGAATAACAGATACCCCCCTGGGAGGGAGTTACAGACTGGAATCTGGTCGAGGGGGTTCGGTGGGGTTTATATACAGAATAACAGATACCCCCCGGGGAGGGAGTTACAGATGGGAATCTGATCGAGGGGGTTCTGGGAGGTTTATATACAGAATAACAGATACCCGCCGGGGAGGGAGTTACAGACTGGAATCTGATCGAGGGGGTTCGGTGGGGTTTATATACAGAATAACAGATACCCCCCGGGAGGGAGTTACAGACTGGAATCTGATTGAGGGGGTTCGGTGGGGTTTATATACAGAATAACAGATACCCCCCGGGGAGGGAGTTACAGACTGGAATCTGATCGATTGGGTTCGGGGGATGATATACAAAATAACAGATACCCCCCCGGGAGGGAGTTGCAGACTGGAATCTGATTGCGGGGGTTCGGTGGGGTTTATATACAGAATAACAGATACCCCCCGGGGAGGGAGTTACAGATGGGAATCTGATCGAGGGGGTTCGGGGAGGTTTATATACAGAATAACAGATACCCCCCGGGGAGGGAGTTACAGACTGGAATCTAATCGAGGTGGTTCGGGGGGGGTTTATATACAGAATAACAGATACCCCCCGGGGAGGGAGTTACAGACTGGAATCTGTTCGAGGGGGTTCGGTGGGGTTTATATACAAAATAACAGATACCCCCCGGGGAGGGAGTTACAGACTGGAATCTGATCGAGGGGGCTCGGGGGGGTGTATATACAGAATAACAGATACCCCCCGGGAGGGAGTTACAGACTGGAATCTGATCGAGGGGGTTCGGGGGGTTTATATACTGAATAACAGGTACCCCCCCAGGGGAGGGAGTTACAGACTGGAATCTGATCGAGGGGGTTCGGGGGGGTTTATATACAGAATAACAGATACCCCCCGGGGAGGGAGTTACAGACTGGAATCTGATCGATTGGGTTCGGGGGGGGGTGATATACAGAATAACAGATACCCCCCCGGGGAGGGAGTTACAGACTGGAATCTGATCGAGGGGGTTCTGGGCGGTTTATATACAGACTAACAGATACCCCCCCGTGAGGGAGTTACAGACTGGAATCTGATCGAGGGGGTTCGGCGGGGTTTATATACAGAATAACAGATACCCCCCTGGGAGGGAGTTACAGGCTGGAATCTGATCGAGGGGGTTCGGTGGGGTTTATATACAGAATAACAGATACCCCCCGGGGAGGGAGTTACAGACTGGAATCTGATCGATTGGGTTCGGGGGTTGATATACAAAATAACAGATACCCCTCGGGGAGGGAGTTACAGACTGGAATCTGATTGAGGGGGTTTGGGGGGGTTTATATACAGAATAACAGATACCACCCGGGGAGGGAGTTACAGACTGGAATCTGATCGATTGGGTTCGGGGGTTGATATACAAAATAGCAGATACCCCTCGGGGAGGGAGTTACAGACTGGAATCTGATCGAGGGGTTCGGGGGGGTTTATATACAGAATAACAGATACCCCCCGGGAGGGAGTTACAGACTGGAATCTGATCGAGGGGGTTCGGGGGCGTTTATATACAGAATAACAGATACCCCCCTGGGAGGGAGTTACAGACTGGAATCTGATCGAGGGGGTTCGGGGGGGTTTATATGCAGAATAACAGATACTCCCCGGGGAGGGAGTTACAGACTGGAATCTGATCGAGGGGGTTCGGGGGGGTTTATATACAGACTAACAGATACCCTCCCGTGAGGGAGTTACAGACTGGAATCTGATCGCGGGGGTTCGGGGGGGGTTATATACAGAATAACAGATACCCCCCGGGGAGGGAGTTACAGACTGGAATCTGATTGAGGGGGTTCGGGGGGGTTTATATACAGAATAACAGATACACCCAGGGGAGGGAGTTACAGACTGGAATCTGATCGAGGGGGTTCAGTGGGGGTTTATATACAGAATAACAGATACCCCCCGGGGAGGGAGTTACAGACTGGAATCTGATTGAGGGGGTTCGGGGGGGTTTATATACAGCATAACAGATACACCCAGGGGAGGGAGTTACAGACTGGAATCTGATCGAGGGGGTTCAGTGGGGGTTTATATACAGAATAAAAGATACCCCCCGGGAGGGAGTTACAGACTGGAATCTGATTGAGGGGGTTCGGTGGGGTTTATATACAGAATAACAAATACCCCCCGGGGAGGGGGTTACAGACTGGAATCTGATTGAGGGGGTTCGGGGGGGTTTATATACAGAATAACAGATACGCCCCGGGGAGGGAGTTTCAGACTGGAATCTGATTGAGGGGTTTCGGGGGGATTTATATACAGAATAACAGATACCCCCCTGGGAGGGAGTTACAGACTGGAATCTGGTCGAGGGGGTTCGGTGGGGTTTATATACAGAATAACAGATACCCCCCGGGGAGGGAGTTACAGATGGGAATCTGATCGAGGGGGTTCTGGGAGGTTTATATACAGAATAACAGATACCCCCCGGGGAGGGAGTTACAGACTGGAATCTAATCGAGGGGGTTCGGGGGGGGTTTAGATACAGAATAACAGATACCCGCCGGGGAGGGCGTTACAGACTGGAATCTGATCGAGGGGGTTCGGTGGGGTTTATATACAGAATAACAGATACCCCCCGGGGAGGGAGTTACAGACTGGAATCTGATCGATTGGGTTCGGGGGATGATATACAAAATAACAGATACCCCCCCGGGAGGGAGTTGCAGACTGGAATCTGATTGCGGGGGTTCGGTGGGGTTTATATACAGAATAACAGATACCCCCCGGGGAGGGAGTTACAGATTGGAATCTGATCGAGGGGGTTCGGGGAGATTTATATACAGAATAACAGATACCCCCAGGGGAGGGAGTTACAGACTGGAATCTAATCGAGGTGGTTCGGGGGGGGTTTATATACAGAATAACAGATACCCCCCGGGGAGGGAGTTACAGACTGGAATCTGTTCGAGGGGGTTCGGTGGGGTTTATATACAAAATAACAGATACCCCCCGGGGAGGGAGTTACAGACTGGAATCTGATCGAGGGGGTTCGGGGGGGTTTATATACAGAATAACAGATACCCCTTCGGGAGGGAGTTACTGACTGGAATCTGATCGAGGGGGTTCGGGGGGGTTTATATACAGAATAACAGATACTCCCCGGGGAGGGAGTTACAGACTGGAATCTGATCGAGAGGGTTCGGGGGGGTGCATATACAGAATAACAGATACCCCCCCGGGAGGGAGTTACAGACTGGAATCTGATCGAGGGGCTTCGGGGGGTTGATATACAGAATAACAGATACCCCCCCGGGAGGGAGTTACAGACTGGAATCTGATCGAGGGGGTTCGGGGGGGTTTATATACAGAATAACAGATACTCCCCGGGGAGGGAGTTACAGACTGGAATCTGATCGAGGGGGTTTGGGGGGGTTTATATACAAAATAACAGATACCCCCCCGGGAGGGAGTTACAGACTGGAATCTGATTGAGGGGGATCGGTGGGGTTTATATACAGAATAACAGATAACCCCCGGGGAGGGAGTTTCAGACTGGAATCTGATCGAGGGGGTTCGGGGGGTTTATATACAGAATAACAGATACCCCCCCGGGAGGGAGTTACAGACTGGAATCTGATCGAGGGGGTTCGGGGGGGGTTTATATACTGAATAACAGATACTCCCCGGGGAGGGAGTTACAGACTGGAATCTGATCGAGGGGGTTCGGGGGCGTTTATATACAGAATAACAGATACCCCCCGGGAGGGAGTTACAGACTGGAATCTGATCGAGGGGGTTTGGGGGGTTGATATACAGAATAACAGATACCCCCCCGGGAGGGAGTTACAGACTGGAATCTGATCGAGGGGGTTCGGGGGGTTAATATACTGAATAACAGGTACCCCCCGGGGAGGGAGTTACAGACTGGAATCTGATCGATTGGGTTCGGTGGGGGTTTATATACAGAATAACAGATACCCCCCTGGGAGGGAGTTACAGACTGGAATCTGATCGAGGGGGTTCGGTGGGGTTTATATACAGAATAACAGATACCCCCCGGGGAGGGAGTTACAGACTGGAATCTGATCGAGTGGGTTCGGGGGCGTTTATATACAGAATAACAGATACCCCCCGGGAGGGAGTTACAGACTGGAATCTGATCGAGGGGGTTCGGGGGGGGGTTTATATACAGAATAACAGATACCCCCCGGGAGGGAGTTACAGACTGGAATCTGATCGAGGGGGTTCGGGGGGGTTTATATACAGAATAACAGATACCCCCCCGGAGGGAGTTACAGACTGGAATCTGATTGAGGGGGTTCGGTGGGGTTTATATACAGAATAACAGATACCGCCCGGGGAGGGAGTTTCAGACTGGAATCTGATTGAGGGGGTTCGGTGGGGTTTATATACAGAATAACAGATACACCCCGGGGAGGGAGTTACAGATGGGAATCTGATTGAGGGGGTTCTGTGAGGTTTATATACAGAATAACAGATACCCCCCGGGGAGGGAGTTACAGACTGGAATCTAATCGAGGGGGTTCGGGGGGGGTTTATATACAGAATAACAGATACCCGCCGGGGAGGGAGTTACAGACTGGAATCTGATCGAGGGGGTTCGGTGGGGTTTATATACAGAATAACAGATACCCCCCGGGGAGGGAGTTACAGACTGGAATCTGATCGATTGGGTTCGGTGGGGTTTATATACAGAATAACAGATACCCCTCGGGGAGGGAGTTACAGACTGGAATCTGATCGAGGGGGTTCGGGGGGTTTATATACTGAATAACAGATACTCCCCGGGGAGGGAGTTACAGACTGGAATCTGATCGAGGGGGTTCGGGGGCGTTTATATACAGAATAACAGATACCCCCCGGGAGGGAGTTACAGACTGGAATCTGATCGAGGGGGTTCGGGGGATTTATATGCAGAATAACAGATACTCCCCGGGGAGGGAGTTACAGACTGGAATCTGATTGAGGGGGTTCGGGGGGGTTTATATACAGACTAACAGATACCCCCCCGTGAGGGAGTTACAGACTGGAATCTGATCGCGGGGTTTCGGGGGGGGTTATATTCAGAATAACAGATACCCCCCGAGGAGGGAGTTACAGACTGGAATCTGATTGAGGGGGTTCGGGGGGGTTTATATACAGAATAACAGATACACCCAGGGGAGGGAGTTACAGACTGGAATCTGATCGAGGGGGTTCGGTGGGGGTTTATATACAGAATAACAGATACCCCCCCGGGAGGGAGTTACCGACTGGAATCTGATTGAGGGGGTTCGGGGGGGTTTATATACAGAATAACAGATACACCCAGGGGAGGGAGTTACAGACTGGAATCTGATCGAGGGGGTTCGGTGGGGGTTTATATACAGAATTACAGATACTCCCCCGGGAGGGAGTTACAGACTGGAATCTGATTGCGGGGGTTCGGTGGGGTTTATATACAGAATAACAGATACCCCCCGGGGAGGGAGTTACAGACTGGAATCTGATTGAGGGGGTTCGGGGGGGTTTATATACAGAATAACAGATACCCCCCTTGGAGGGAGTTACAGACTGGAATCTGATCGAGGGTGTTCGGTGTGGTTTATATACAGAATAACAGATACCCCCCGGCGAGGGAGTTACAGATGGGAATCTGATCGAGGGGGTTCGGGGAGGTTTATATACAGAATAACAGATACCCCCCGGGGAGGGAGTTACAGACTGGAATCTAATCGAGGGGGTTCGGGGGGGTTTTATATACAGAATAACAGTACCCCCCCGGGGAGGGAGTTACAGACTGGAATCTGTTCGAGGGGGTTCGGTGGGGTTTATATACAAAATAACAGATACCCTCCCGTGAGGGAGTTACAGACTGGAATCTGATCGAGGGGGTTCGGTGGGGGTTTATATACAGAATAACAGATACCCCCCCGGGAGGGAGTTACAGACTGGAATCTGATTGAGGGGGTTCGGTGGGGTTTATATACAGAATAACAGATACCCCCCGGGGAGGGAGTTTCAGACTGGAATCTGATTGAGGGGGTTCGGGGGGGTTTATATACAGAATAACAGATACCCCCCTGGGAGGGAGTTACAGACTGGAATCTGATCGAGGGGGTTCGGTGGGGTTTATATACAGAATAACAGATACCCCCCGGGGAGGGAGTTACAGATGGGAATCTGATCGAGGGGGTTCTGGGAGGTTTATATACAGAATAACAGATACCCCCCGGGGAGGGAGTTACAGACTGGAATCTAATCGAGGTGGTTCGGGGGGGGTTTATATACAGAATAACAGATACCCGCCGGGGAGGGAGTTACAGACTGGAATCTGATCGAGGGTGTTCGGTGGGGGTTTATATACAGAATAACAGATACCCCCCGGGAGGGAGTTACAGACTGGAATCTGATCGAGGGGGTTCGGGGGTTTATATACAGAATAACAGATACCCCCCGGGGAGGGAGTTACAGACTGGAATCTGATCGATTGGGTTCGGGGGATGATATACAAAATAACAGATACCCCCCCGGGAGGGAGTTGCAGACTGGAATCTGATTGCGGGGGTTCGGTGGGGTTTATATACAGAATAACAGATACCCCCCGGGGAGGGAGTTACAGACTGGAATCTGATTGAGGGGGTTCGGGGGGGTTTATATACAGAATAACAGATACCCCCCTGGGAGGGAGTTACAGACTGGAATCTGATCGAGGGTGTTCGGTGGGGTTTATATACAGAATAACAGATACCCCCCGCGGAGGGAGTTACAGATGGGAATCTGATCGAGGGGGTTCGGGGAGGTTTATATACAGAATAACAGATACCCCCCGGGGAGGGAGTAAAAGAATGGAATCTGATCGAGGGGGTTCGGGGGGGTTTATATACAGAATAACAGATACCCCCCGGGGAGGGAGTTACAGACTGGAATCTAATCGAGTGGGTTCGGGGGGGGTTTATATACAGAATAACAGATACCCCCCGGGGAGGGAGTTACAGACTGGAATCTGTTCGAGGGGGTTCGGTGGGGTTTATATACAAAATAACAGATACCCCCCGGGGAGGGAGTTACAGACTGGAATCTGATCGAGGGGGTTCGGGGGGGTTTATATACAGAATAACAGATACCCCTCGGGGAGGGAGTTACTGACTGGAATCTGATCGAGGGGGTTCGGGGGGGTTTATAAACAGAATAACAGATACTCCCCGGGGAGGGAGTTACAGACTGGAATCTGATCGAGGGGGTTCGGGGCGGTTTATATACAGACTAACAGATACCTCCCCGTGAGGGAGTTACAGACTGGAATCTGATCGAGGGGGTTCGGGGGGGTTTATTTACAGAATAACAGATACCCCCCTGGGAGGGAGTTACAGACTGGAATCTGATCGAGGGGGTTCGGTGGGGTTTATATACAGAATAACAGATACCCCCCGGGGAGGGAGTTACAGACTGGAATCTGATCGATTGGGTTCGGGGGTTGATATACAAAATAACAGATACCCCTCGGGGAGGGAGTTACAGACTGGAATCTGATCGAGGGGGTTCGGGGGGTTTATATACTGAATAACAGATACTCCCCGGGGAGGGAGTTACAGACTGGAATCTTATCGAGGCGGTTCGGGGGCGTTTATATACAGAATAACAGATACCCCCCGGGAGGGAGTTACAGACTGGAATCTGATCGAGGGGGTTCGGGGGGTTGATATACAGAATAACAGATACCCCTCCGGGAGGGAGTTACAGACTGGAATCTGATCGAGGGGGTTCGGGGGGTTTATATACTGAATAACAGGTACCCCCCCCGGGGAGGGAGTTACAGACTGGAATCTGATCGAGGGGGTTCGGGGGGGTTTATATACAGAATAACAGATACTCCCCGGGGAGGGAGTTACATACTGGAATCTGATCGAGGGGGTTCGGGGCGGTTTATATACACACTAACAGATACCCCCCCGTGAGGGAGTTACAGACTGGAATCTGATCGAGGGGGTTCGGGGGGGTTTATATACAGAATAACAGATACCCCCCGGGGAGGGAGTTACAGACTGGAATCTGATCGAGGGGGTTCGGTGGGGTTTATATACAGAATAACAGATACCCCCCGGGGAGGGAGTTACAGACTGGAATCTGATCGATTGGGTTCGGTGGGGGTTTATATACAGAATAACAGATACCCCCCTGGGTGGGAGTTACAGACTGGAATCTGATCGAGGGGGTTCGGTGGGGTTTATATACAGAATAACAGATACCCCCCGGGGAGGGAGTTACAGACTGGAATCTGATCGAGGGGGTTCGGGGGGGTTTATATACAGAATAACAGATACCCCCCGGGAGGGAGTTACAGACTGGAATCTGATCGAAGAGGTTCGGGGGGGGGTTTATATACAGAATAACAGATACCCCCCGGGATGGAGTTACAGACTGGAATCTGATCGAGGGGGTTCGGGGGGGTTTATATACAGACTAACTGATACCCTCCCGTGAGGGAGTTACAGACTGGAATCTGATCGCGGGGGTTCGGGGGGGGTTATATACAGAATAACAGATACCCCCCCGTGAGGGAGTTACCGACTGGAATCTGATTGAGGGGGTTCGGGGGGGTTTATATACAGAATAACAGATACCCCCAGGGGAGGGAGTTACAGACTGGAATCTGATCGAGGGGGTTCGGTGGGGGTTTATATACAGAATAACAGATACCCCCCCGGGAGGGAGTTACAGACTGGAATCTGATTGAGGGGGTTCGGTGGGGTTTATATACAGAATAACAGATACCCCCCCGGGGAGGGAGTTACAGACTGGAATCTGATCGAGGGGGTTCGGGGAGGTTTATATACAGAATAACAGATACCCCCCCGGGGAGGGAGTTACAGACTGGAATCTGATCGAGGGGGTTCGGGGGGGTTTATATACAGAATAACAGATACCCCCCGGGGAGGGAGTTTCAGACTGGAATCTGATTGAGGGGGTTCGGCGGGGTTTATATACAGAATAACAGATACCCCCCTGGGAGGGAGTTACAGACTGGAATCTGATCGAGGGGGTTCGGTGGGGTTTATATACAGAATAACAGATACCCCCCGGGGAGGGAGTTACAGATGGGAATCTGATCGAGGGGGTTCTGGGAGGTTAAAAAACAGAATAACAGATACCCCCCGGGGAGGGAGTTACAGACTGGAATCTAATCGAGGGGGTTCGGGGGGGGTTTATATACAGAATAACAGATACCCGCCGGGGAGGGAGTTACAGACTGGAATCTGATCGAGGGGGTTCGGTGGGGTTTATATACAGAATAACAGATACCCCCCGGGGAGGGAGTTACAGACTGGAATCTGATCGATTGGGTTCGGGGGATGATATACAAAATAACAGATACCCCTCGGGGAGGGAGTTACAGACTGGAATCTGATCGAGGGGGTTCGGGGGGTTTATATACTGAATAACAGATACTCCCCGGGGACGGAGTTACAGACTGGAATCTGATCGAGGGGGTTCGGGGGCGTTTATATACAGAATAACAGATACCCCCCGGGAGGGAGTTACAGACTGGAATCTGATCGAGGGGGTTCGGCGGGGTTTATATGCAGAATAACAGATACTCCCCGGGGAGGGAGTTACAGACTGGAATCTGATCGAGGGGGTTCGGGGGGGTTTATATACAGACTAACAGATACCCCCCCGTGAGGGAGTTACAGACTGGAATCTGATAGCGGGGGTTCGGGGGGGGTTATATTCAGAATAACAGATACCCCCCGAGGAGGGAGTTACAGACTGGAATCTGATTGAGGGGGTTCGGGGGGGTTTATATACAGAATAACAGATACACCCAGGGGAGGGAGTTACAGACTGGAATCTGATCGAGGGGTTTCGGTGGGGGTTTATATACAGAATAACAGATACCCCCCCGGGAGGGAGTTACAGACTGGAATCTGATTGAGGGGGTTCGGGGGGGTTTATATACAGAATAATAGATACACCCAGGGGAGGGAGTTACAGACTGGAATCTGATCGAGGGGGTTCGGTGGGGGTTTATATAGAGAATAACAGATACTCCCCGGGGAGGGAGTTACAGACTGGAATCTGATCGAGGGTGTTCGGTGGGGTTTATATACAGAATAACAGATACCCCCCGGCGAGGGAGTTACAGATGGGAATCTGATCGAGGGGGTTCGGGGAGGTTTATATACAGAATAACAGAAACCCCCCGGGGAGGGAGTTACAGACTGGAATCTAATCGAGGGGGTTCGGGGGGGGTTTATATACAGAATAACAGATACCCCCCGGGGAGGGAGTTACAGACTGGAATCTGTTCGAGGGGGTTCGGTGGGGTTTATATACAAAATAACAGATACCCCCCGGGGAGGGAGTTACAGACTGGAATCTGATCGAGGGGGTTCGGGGGGGTTTATATACAGAATAACAGATACCCCTCGGGGAGGGAGTTACTGACTGGAATCTGATCGAGGGGGTTCGGGCGGGTTTATATACAGACTAACAGATACTCCCCGGGGAGGGAGTTACAGACTGGAATCTGATCGAGAGGGTTCGGGGGGGTGTATATACAGAATAACAGATACCCCCCGGGAGGGAGTTACAGACTGGAATCTGATCGAGGGGGTTCGGGGGGTTGATATACAGAATAACAGATACCCCCCCGTGAGGGAGTTACAGACTGGAATCTGATCGAGGGGGTTCGGGGGGTTTATATACTGAATAACAGGTACCCCCCCCCCCGGGGAGGGAGTTACAGACTGGAATCTGATCGAGGGGGTTCGGGGGGTTTATATACTGAATAACAGGTACCCCCCGGGGAGGGAGTTACAGACTGGAATCTGATGGAGGAGGTTCGGGGGGGGTTTATATACAGAATAACAGATACCCCCCTGGGAGGGAGTTACAGACTGGAATCTGATCGAGGGGGTTCGGTGGGGTTTATATACAGAATAACAGATACCCCCCGGGGAGGGAGTTACAGACTGGAATCTGATCGATTGGGTTCGGGGGTTGATATACAAAATAACAGATACCCCTCGGGGAGGGAGTTACAGACTGGAATCTGATCGAGGGGGTTCGGGGGGTTTATATACTGAATAACAGATACTCCCCGGGGAGGGAGTTACAGACTGGAATCTGATCGAGGGGGTTCGGGGGGGTTTATATACAGAATAACAGATACTCCCCGGGGAGGGAGTTACAGACTGGAATCTGATCGAGGGGGTTCGGGGGGGTTTATATACAGACTAACAGATACCCCCCCGTGAGGGAGTTACAGACTGGAATCTGATCGAGGGGGTTCGGGGGGGGTTTATATACAAAATAACAGATACCCCCCGGGGAGGGAGTTACAGACTGGAATCTGATCGAGGGGGTTCGGTGGGGGTTTATATACAGAATAACAGATACACCCCCGGGGAGGGAGTTACAGACTGGAATCTGTTCGAGGAGGTTCGGGGGGGGGTTTATATACAGAATAACAGATACCCCTCGGGGAGGGAGTTACAGACTGGAATCTGATCGAGGGGGTTCGGGGGGGTTTATATTCAGAATAACAGATACCCCCCGGGGAGGGAGTTACAGACTGGAATCTGTTCGAGGGGGTTCGGTGGGGTTTATATACAAAATAACAGATACCCCCCGGGGAGGGAGTTACAGACTGGAATCTGATCGAGGGGGTTCGGGGGGGTTTATATACAGAATAACAGATACCCCTCGGGGAGGGAGTTACTGACTGGAATCTGATCGAGGGGGTTCGGGGGGTTGATATACAGAATAACAGATACCCCCCCGTGAGGGAGTTACAGACTGGAATCTGATCGAGGGGGTTCGGGGGGTTTATATACTGAATAACAGGTACCCCCCCCCCCCGGGGAGGGAGTTACAGACTGGAATCTGATCGAGGGGGTTCGGGGGGTTTATATACTGAATAACAGGTACCCCCCCCGGGGAGGGAGTTACAGACTGGAATCTGATCGAGGGGGTTCGGCGGGGTTTATATACAGATTAACAGATACTCCCCGGGGAGGGAGTTACAGACTGGAATCTGATCGAGGGGGTTCGGGGCGGTTTATATACAGACTAACAGATACCCCCCCGTGAGGGAGTTACAGACTGGAATCTGATCGAGGGGGTTCGGGGTTTTTATATACAGAATAACAGATACCCCCCGGGGAGGGAGTTACGGACTGGAATCTGATGGAGGAGGTTCGGGGGGGGTTTATATACAGAATAACAGATACCCCCCTGGGAGGGAGTTACAGACTGGAATCTGATCGAGGGGGTTCGGTGGGGTTTATATACAGAATAACAGATACCCCCCGGGGAGGGAGTTACAGACTGGAATCTGATCGATTGGGTTCGGGGGTTGATATACAAAATAACAGATACCCCTCGGGGAGGGAGTTACAGACTGGAATCTGATCGAGGGGGTTCGGGGGGTTTATATACTGAATAACAGATACTCCCCGTGGAGGGAGTTACAGACTGGAATCTGATCGAGGGGGTTTGGGGGCGTTTATATACAGAATAACAGATACCCCCCGGGAGGGAGTTACAGACTGGAATCTGATCGAGGGGGTTCGGGGGGGTTTATATACAGAATAACAGATACTCCCCGGGGAGGGAGTTACAGACTGGAATCTGATCGAGGGGGTTCGGGGGGGTTTATATACAGACTAACAGATACCCCCCCGTGAGGGAGTTACAGACTGGAATCTGATCGAGGGGGTTCGGGAGGGGTTATATACAGAATAACAGATACCCCCCGGGGAGGGAGTTACAGACTGGAATCTGATCGAGGGGGTTCGGTGGGGGTTTATATACAGAATAACAGATACACCCCCGGGGAGGGAGTTACAGACTGGAATCTGATCGAGGAGGTTCGGGGGGGGTTTATATACAGAATAACAGATACCCCCCTGGGAGGGAGTTACAGACTGGAATCTGATCGAGGGGGTTCGGTGGGGTTTATATACAGAATAACAGATACCCCCCGGGGAGGGAGTTACAGACTGGAATCTGATCGATTGGGTTCGGGGGTTGATATACAAAATAACAGATACCCCTCGGGGAGGGAGTTACAGACTGGAATCTGATCGAGGGGGTTCGGGGGGTTTATATACTGAATAACAGATACTCCCCGGGGAGGGAGTTACAGACTGGAACCTGATCGAGGGGGTTCGGGGGCGTTTATATACAGAATAACAGATACCCCCCGGGAGGGAGTTACAGACTGGAATCTGATCGAGGGGGTTCGGGGGCGTTTATATACAGAATAACAGATACTCCCCGGGGAGGGAGTTACAGACTGGAATCTGATCGAGGGGGTTCGGTGGGGTTTATATACAGACTAACAGATACCCCCCCGTGAGGGAGTTACAGACTGGAATCTGATCGAGGGGGTTCGGGGCGGGTTTATATACAAAATAACAGATACCCCCCGGGGATGGAGTTACAGACTGGAATCTGATCGAGGGGGTTCGGTGGGGGTTTATATACAGAACAACGGATACCCCCCGGGGAGGGAGTTACAGACTGGAATCTGTTCGAGGAGGTTCGGGGGGGGGTTTATATACAGAATAACAGATACCCCCCGGGGAGGGAGTTACAGACTGGAATCTGCTCGAGTAGGTTCGGGGGGGGGTTTATATACAGAATAACAGATACCCCCCGGGGAGGGAGTTACAGACTGGAATCTGATCGAGGGGGTTCGCGGGGGTTTATATACAGAATAACAGATACCCCCCCGGGAGGGAGTTACAGACTGGAATCTGATCGAGGGGGTTCGGGGGGGGTTTATATACAGAATAACAGATACCCCCCCGGGAGGGAGTTACAGACTGGAATCTGATCGAGGGGGTTCGGGGGGGGTTTATATACAGAATAACAGATACCCCCCCGGGAGGGAGTTACAGACTGGAATCTGATCGAGGGGGTTCGGGGGGGTTTATATACAGAATAACAGATACCCCTCGGGGAGGGAGTTACTGACTGGAATCTGATCGAGGGGGTTCGGGCGGGTTTATATACAGAATAACAGATACTCCCCGGGGAGGGAGTTACAGACTGGAATCTGATCGAGAGGGTTCGGGGGGGTGTATATACAGAATAACAGATACCCCCCGGGAGGGAGTTACAGACTGGAATCTGATCGAGGGGGTTCGGGGGGTTGATATACAGAATAACAGATACCCCCCCGTGAGGGAGTTACAGACTGGAATCTGATCGAGGGGGTTCGGGGGGTTTATATACTGAATAACAGGTACCCCCCCCCCGGGGAGGGAGTTACAGACTGGAATCTGATCGAGGGGGTTCGGGGGGTTTATATACTGAATAACAGGTACCCCCCGGGGAGGGAGTTACAGACTGGAATCTGATGGAGGAGGTTCGGGGGGGGTTTATATACAGAATAACAGATACCCCCCTGGGAGGGAGTTACAGACTGGAATCTGATCGAGGGGGTTCGGTGGGGTTTATATACAGAATAACAGATACCCCCCGGGGAGGGAGTTACAGACTGGAATCTGATCGATTGGGTTCGGGGGTTGATATACAAAATAACAGATACCCCTCGGGGAGGGAGTTACAGACTGGAATCTGATCGAGGGGGTTCGGGGGGTTTATATACTGAATAACAGATACTCCCCGGGGAGGGAGTTACAGACTGGAATCTGATCGAGGGGGTTCGGGGGGGGTTTATATACAAAATAACAGATACCCCCCGGGGAGGGAGTTACAGACTGGAATCTGATCGAGGGGGTTCGGTGGGGGTTTATATACAGAATAACAGATACACCCCCGGGGAGGGAGTTACAGACTGGAATCTGTTCGAGGAGGTTCGGGGGGGGGTTTATATACAGAATAACAGATACCCCTCGGGGAGGGAGTTACAGACTGGAATCTGATCGAGGGGGTTCGGGGGGGTTTATATTCAGAATAACAGATACCCCCCGGGGAGGGAGTTACAGACTGGAATCTGTTCGAGGGGGTTCGGTGGGGTTTATATACAAAATAACAGATACCCCCCGGGGAGGGAGTTACAGACTGGAATCTGATCGAGGGGGTTCGGGGGGGTTTATATACAGAATAACAGATACCCCTCGGGGAGGGAGTTACTGACTGGAATCTGATCGAGGGGGTTCGGGGGGTTGATATACAGAATAACAGATACCCCCCCGTGAGGGAGTTACAGACTGGAATCTGATCGAGGGGGTTCGGGGGGTTTATATACTGAATAACAGGTACCCCCCCCCCCCGGGGAGGGAGTTACAGACTGGAATCTGATCGAGGGGGTTCGGGGGGTTTATATACTGAATAACAGGTACCCCCCCCGGGGAGGGAGTTACAGACTGGAATCTGATCGAGGGGGTTCGGCGGGGTTTATATACAGATTAACAGATACTCCCCGGGGAGGGAGTTACAGACTGGAATCTGATCGAGGGGGTTCGGGGCGGTTTATATACAGACTAACAGATACCCCCCCGTGAGGGAGTTACAGACTGGAATCTGATCGAGGGGGTTCGGGGTTTTTATATACAGAATAACAGATACCCCCCGGGGAGGGAGTTACAGACTGGAATCTGATGGAGGAGGTTCGGGGGGGGTTTATATACAGAATAACAGATACCCCCCTGGGAGGGAGTTACAGACTGGAATCTGATCGAGGGGGTTCGGTGGGGTTTATATACAGAATAACAGATACCCCCCGGGGAGGGAGTTACAGACTGGAATCTGATCGATTGGGTTCGGGGGTTGATATACAAAATAACAGATACCCCTCGGGGAGGGAGTTACAGACTGGAATCTGATCGAGGGGGTTCGGGGGGTTTATAGACTGAATAACAGATACTCCCCGGGGAGGGAGTTACAGACTGGAATCTGATCGAGGGGGTTTGGGGGCGTTTATATACAGAATAACAGATACCCCCCGGGAGGGAGTTACAGACTGGAATCTGATCGAGGGGGTTCGGGGGGGTTTATATACAGAATAACAGATACTCCCCGGGGAGGGAGTTACAGACTGGAATCTGATCGAGGGGGTTCGGGGGGGTTTATATACAGACTAACAGATACCCCCCCGGGGAGGGAGTTACAGACTGGAATCTGATCGAGGGGGTTCGGGGGGGGTTTATATACAAAATAACAGATACCCCCCGGGGAGGGAGTTACAGACTGGAATCTGATCGAGGGGGTTCGGTGGGGGTTTATATACAGAATAACAGATACACCCCCGGGGAGGGAGTTACAGACTGGAATCTGTTCGAGGAGGTTCGGGGGGGGGTTTATATACAGAATAACAGATACCCCTCGGGGAGGGAGTTACAGACTGGAATCTGATCGAGGGGGTTCGGGGGGGTTTATATTCAGAATAACAGATACCCCCCTGGGAGGGAGTTACAGACTGGAATCTGATCGAGGGGGTTTGGGGGGGGTTTATATACAGAATAACAGATACCCCCCCGGGAGGGAGTTACAGACTGGAATCTGATTGAGGGGGTCCGGTGGGGTTTATATACAGAATAACAGATACCCCCCCTGGGAGGGAGTTACAGACTGGAATCTGATCGAGGGTGTTCGGTGGGGTTTATATACAGAATAACAGATACCCCCCGGGGAGGGAGTTACAGATGGGAATCTGATCGAGGGGGTTCGGGGAGGTTTATATACAGAATAACAGATACCCCCCGGGGAGGGAGTTACAGACTGGAATCTAATCGAGGGGGTTCGGGGGGGGTTTATATACAGAATAACAGATACCCCCCCGGGGAGGGAGTTACAGACTGGAATCTGTTCGAGGGGGTTCGGTGGGGTTTATATACAAAATAACAGATACCCCCCGGGGAGGGAGTTACAGACTGGAATCTGATCGAGGGGGTTCGGGGGGTTTATATACAGAATAACAGATACCCCTCGGGGAGGGAGTTACTGACTGGAATCTGATCGAGGGGGTTCGGGGGGGTTTATATACAGAATAACAGATACCCCCCGGGAGGGAGTTACAGACTGGAATCTGATCGAGGGGGTTCGGGGGGTTGATATACAGAATAACAGATACCCCCCCGGGAGGGAGTTACAGACTGGAATCTGATCGAGGGGGTTCGGGGGGTTTTTATACTGAATAACAGTTACCCCCCCCGGGGAGGGAGTTACAGACTGGAATCTGATCGAGGGGGTTCGGGGCGGTTTATATACAGAATAACAGATACCCCCCCGTGAGGGAGTTACAGACTGGAATCTGATCGAGGGGGTTCGGGGGTTTTATATACAGAATAACAGATACCCCCCGGGGAGGGAGTTACAGACTGGAATCTGATCGAGGGGGTTCGGTGGGGGTTTATATACAGAATAACAGATACACCCCCGGGGAGGGAGTTACAGACTGGAATCTGATCGAGGAGGTTCGGGGGGGGTTTATATACAGAATAACAGATACCCCCCTGGGAGGGAGTTACAGACTGGAATCTGATCGAGGGGGTTCGGTGGGGTTTATATACAGAATAACAGATACCCCCCGGGGAGGGAGTTACAGACTGGAATCTGATCGATTGGGTTCGGGGGTTGATATACAAAATAACAGATACCCCTCGGGGAGGGAGTTACAGACTGGAATCTGATCGAGGGGGTTCGGGGGGTTTATATACTGAATAACAGATACTCCCCGGGGAGGGAGTTACAGACTGGAACCTGATCGAGGGGGTTCGGGGGCGTTTATATACAGAATAACAGACACCCCCCGGGAGGGAGTTACAGACTGGAATCTGATCGAGGGGGTTCGGGGGCGTTTATATACAGAATAACAGATACTCCCCGGGGAGGGAGTTACAGACTGGAATCTGATCGAGGGGGTTCGGGGGGGTTTATATACAGACTAACAGATACCCCCCCGTGAGGGAGTTACAGACTGGAATCTGATCGAGGGGGTTCGGGGGGGGTTTATATACAAAATAACAGATACCCCCCGGGGATGGAGTTACAGACTGGAATCTGATCGAGGGGGTTCGGTGGGGGTTTATATACAGAACAACGGATACCCCCCGGGGAGGGAGTTACAGACTGGAATCTGTTCGAGGAGGTTCGGGGGGGGGTTTATATACAGAATAACAGATACCCCCCGGGGAGGGAGTTACAGACTGGAATCTGCTCGAGTAGGTTCGGGGGGGGGTTTATATACAGAATAACAGATACCCCCCGGGGAGGGAGTTACAGACTGGAATCTGATCGAGGGGGTTCGCGGGGGTTTATATACAGAATAACAGATACCCCCCCGGGAGGGAGTTACAGACTGGAATCTGATCGAGGGGGTTCGGGGGGGGTTTATATACAGAATAACAGATACCCCCCCGGGAGGGAGTTACAGACTGGAATCTGATCGAGGGGGTTCGGGGGGGGTTTATATACAGAATAACTGATACCCCCCGGTAGGGAGTTACAGACTGGAATCTGATCGAGGGGGTTCGGGGGGGTTTTATATACAAAATAACAGATACCCCCCCGGGAGGGAGTTACAGACTGGAATCTGATCGAGGGGGTTTGGGGGGGGTTTATATACAGAATAACAGATACACCCCCGGGGAGGGAGTTACAGACTGGAATCTGTTCGAGGGGGTTCGGGGGGGGTGCATATACAGAATAACAGATACCCCCCGGGAGGGAGTTACAGACTGGAATCTGATCGAGGGGGTTTGGCGGGGTTTATATACAGAATAACAGATACCCCCCGGGGAGGGAGTTACAGACTGGAATCTGATCGCGGGGGTTCGTGGGTTTGATATACAGAATAACAAATACCCCCCCCACGGGAGGGAGTTACAGACTGGAATCTTTTTGAGGGGGTTCGGTGGGGGTTTATATACAGAATAACAGATACCCCCCGGGGAGGGATTTTCAGACTGGAATCTGATTGAGGGGGTTCGGGGGGGTTTATACACAGAATAACAGATACCCCCCGGGGAGGGAGTTACAGACCGGAATCTGATCGAGGGGGTTCGGGGGGGTTTATATACAGAATAACAGATACCCCCTGGGGAGGGAGTTACAGACTGGAATCTGATCGAGGGGGTTCGGTGGGTTTATATACAGAATAACAGATACCCCCCGGGGAGGGAGTTACAGACTGGAATCTGAATTAGGGGGTTCCGGGGGTTTATATACTGAATAACAGATACCCCCCGGGGAGGGAGTTACAGACTGGAATCTGATCGAGGGGGTTCGGGGGGGGTTTATATACAGAATAACAGATACCCCCCGGGGAGGGCGTTACAGACTGGAATCTGATTGAGGGGGTTCGGGGGGGTTTATATACAGAATATCAGATACCCCCCCAGGGAGGGAGTTACAGACTGGAATCTGATCGAGGGGGTTCGGGGGGGTTTATATACAGAATAACAGATACCCCCCGGGGAGGGAGTTACAGACTGGAATCTGATCGAGGGGGTTCGGGGGGGGGTTTATATACGGAATAACAGATACCCCCCGGGGAGGGAGTTACAGACTGGAATCTGATCGAGGGGGTTCGGGGGGGGGGTTTATATACGGAATAACAGATACCCCCCGGGGAGGGAGTTACAGACTGGAATCTGATCGAGGGGGTTCGGGGGGGGGGTTTATATACGGAATAACAGATACCCCCCGGGGAGGGAGTTACAGACTGGAATCTGATCGAGGGGGATCGGGGGGGGGGTTTATATACGGAATAACAGATACCCCCCGGGGGGGGAGTTACAGACTGGAATCTGATCGAGGGGGTTCGGGGTGGTTTATATACAGAATAACAGATACTCCCCCCCGGGAGGGAGTTACAGAGTGGAATCTGATCGAGGGGGTTCGGGGGGTTAATATACAGAATAACAGATACCCCCCGTGAGGGAGTTACAGACTGGAATCTGATCGAGGGGGTTTGGCGGGGGGTTTATATACAGAATAACAGATACCCCCCGGGGAGGGAGTTACAGACTGGAATCTGATCGAGGGGGTTCGGGGTGTTTATGTACAGAATAACAGATACCCCCCGGGGAGGGAGTTACAGACTGGAATCTGATCGAGGGGGTTTGGGGGGGGTTTATATACAGAATAACAGATACCACCCCGGGGAGGGAGTTACAGACTGGAATCTGATTGAGGGGGTTCGGCGGGGGGTTTATATACAGAATAACAGATACCCCCTGGGGAGGGAGTTACAGACTGGAATCTGATCGAGGGGGTTCGTCGGGGGGTTTATATACAGAATAAAAGATACCCCCCGGGGAGGGAGTTACAGACTGGAATCTGATCGAGGGGGTTCGGGGGTGGTTTATATACGGTATAACAGATACCCCCTGGGGAGGGAGTTACAGACTGGAATCTGATCGAAGGGATTCGGGGGGGGGTTTATATACGGAATAACAAATACCCCCCGGGGAGGGAGTTACAGACTGGAATCTGATCAAGGGGGTTCGGGGGGGGTTATTATACAGAATAACAGATGCTCCCCCCCGGGAGGGAGTTACAGACTGGAATCTGATCGAGGGGGTTCGGGGGGTTTATATACAGAATAACAGATACCCCCCCCGGGAGGGAGTTACAGACTGGAATCTGATCGAGGGGGTTCGGGGGGGCGTTTATATACAGAATAACAGATACCCCCCGGGGAGGGAGTTACAGACTGGAATCTGATCGAGGGGGTTCGGGGGGGTTTATATACAGAATAACAGATACCCCTCGGGGAGGGAGTTACAGACTGGAATCTGATCGAGGGGGTTCAGGGTGTTTATATACAGAATAACAGATACCCCCCGGGAGGGAGTTACAGACCGGAATCTGATCGAGGGGGTTTGGGGGGGGTTTATATACAGAATAACAGATACCCCCCGGGTGCGAGTTTCAGACTGGAATCTGATCGAGGGGTTTCGGGGGGGTTTATATACAGAATAACAGATACCCCCCGGGGAGGGAGTTACAGACTGGAATCTGATCGAGGGGTTTTTGGGGGGTTTATATACAGAATAACAGATACCCCCCGGGGAGGGAGTTACATTCTGGAATCTGATCGAGGGGGTTCGGGGGGGGTTTATATACAGAATAACAGATACCCCCTGGGAGGGAGTTACAGACCGGAACCTGATCGAGGGGGTTCGGGGGGGTTTATATACAGAATAACAGATACCCCCCAGGGAGGGAGTTACAGACTGGAATCTGATCGAGTGGGTTCGGGGGGGTTTATATACAGAATAACAGATACCCCCCGGGAGGGAGTTACAGACTGGAATCTGATCGAGGGGGTTCGGGGGGGTTTATATACAGAATAACAGATACCCCCCCGGGGAGGGAGTTACAGACTGGAATCTGATTGAGGGGGTTCGGGGGGGTTTATATACAGAATAACAGATACCCCCCGGGGAGGGAGTTACAGACTGGAATCTGATCGAGGGGGATCGGGGGGGGGGTTTATATACGGAATAACAGATACCCCCCGGGGAGGGAGTTACAGACTGGAATCTGATCGAGGGGGTTCGGGGGGGTTTACATACAGAATAACAGATACCCCCCCCGGGGAGGGAGTTACAGAGTGGAATCTGATCGAGGGGGTTCGGGGGGTTAATATACAGAATAACAGATACCCCCCGTGAGGGAGTTACAGACTGGAATCTGATCGAGGGGGTTCGGCGGGGGGTTTATATACAGAATAACAGGTACCCCCCGGGGAGGGAGTTACAGACTGGAATCTGATCGAGGGGGTTCGGGGTGTTTATGTACAGAATAACAGATACCCCCCCGGGAGGGAGTTACAGACCGGAATCTGATCGAGGGGGTTTGGGGGGGGTTTATATACAGAATAACAGATACCACCCCGGGGAGGGAGTTACAGACTGGAATCTGATTGAGGGGGTTCGGCGGGGGGTTTATATACAGAATAACAGATACCCCCTGGGGAGGGAGTTACAGACTGGAATCTGATCGAGGGGGTTCGTCGGGGGGTTTATATACAGAATAAAAGATACCCCCCGGGGAGGGAGTTACAGACTGGAATCTGATCGAGGGGTTTCGGGGGTGGTTTATATACGGTATAACAGATACCCCCTGGGGAGGGAGTTACAGACTGGAATCTGATCGAAGGGATTCGGGGGGGGGTTTATATACGGAATAACAGATACCCCCCGGGGAGGGAGTTACAGACTGGAATCTGATCAAGGGGGTTCGGGGGGGGTTATTATACAGAATAACAGATGCTCCCCCCCGGGAGGGAGTTACAGACTGGAATCTGATCGAGGGGGTTCGGGGGGTTTATATACAGAATAACAGATACCCCCCCCGGGAGGGAGTTACAGACTGGAATCTGATCGAGGGGGTTCGGGGGGGCGTTTATATACAGAATAACAGATACCCCCCGGGGAGGGAGTTACAGACTGGAATCTGATCGAGGGGGTTCGGGGGGGTTTATATACAGAATAACAGATACCCCTCGGGGAGGGAGTTACAGACTGGAATCTGATCGAGGGGGTTCAGGGTGTTTATATACAGAATAACAGATACCCCCCGGGAGGGAGTTACAGACCGGAATCTGATCGAGGGGGTTTGGGGGGGGTTTATATACAGAATAACAGATACCCCCCGGGTGCGAGTTTCAGACTGGAATCTGATCGAGGGGTTTCGGGGGGGTTTATATACAGAATAACAGATACCCCCCGGGGAGGGAGTTACAGACTGGAATCTGATCGAGGGGTTTTGGGGGGGTTTATATACAGAATAACAGATACCCCCCGGGGAGGGAGTTACATTCTGGAATCTGATCGAGGGGGTTCGGGGGGGTTTATATACAGAATAACAGATACCCCCTGGGAGGGAGTTACAGACCGGAACCTGATCGAGGGGGTTCGGGGGGGTTTATATACAGAATAACAGATACCCCCCAGGGAGGGAGTTACAGACTGGAATCTGATCGAGTGGGTTCGGGGGGGTTTATATACAGAATAACAGATACCCCCCGGGAGGGAGTTACAGACTGGAATCTGATCGAGGGGGTTCGGGGGGGTTTATATACAGAATAACAGATACCCCCCCGGGGAGGGAGTTACAGACTGGAATCTGATTGAGGGGGTTCGGGGGGGTTTATATACAGAATAACAGATACCCCCCGGGCAGGGAGTTACAGACTGGAATCTGATCGAGGGGGTTCGGGGGGGTTTATATACAGAATAACAGATACCCCCTGGGGAGGGAGTTACAGACTGGAATCTGATCGAGGGGGTTCGGGGGGGGTTTATATACAGAATAACAGATACCCCCCGGGGAGGGAGTTACAGACTGGAATCTGATCGAGGGGGTTCGGTGGGTTTATATACAGAATAACAGATACCCCCCGGGGAGGGAGTTACAGACTGGAATCTGAATTAGGGGGTTCCGGGGGTTTATATACTGAATAACAGATACCCCCCGGGGAGGGAGTTACAGACTGGAATCTGATCGAGGGGGTTTATATACAGAATAACAGATACCCCCCTGGGAGGGAGTTACAGACTGGAATCTGATCGAGGGGGTTCGGTGGGGGGTTTATATACAGAGGGGGTTTGGGGGGGGTTTATATACAGAATAACAGATACCCCCCGGGGTGGGAGTTACAGACTGGAATCTGATCGAGGGGTTTCGTTGGGGTTTATATACAGAATAACAGATACCCCCCGGGGAGGGAGTTACAGACTGGAATCTGATCGAGGGGGTTTTTGGGGGGTTTATATACAGAATAACAGATACCCCCCCGGGGAGGGAGTTACAGACTGGAATCTGATCGAGGGGGTTCAGGGGGGTTTATATACAGAATAACAGATACCCCCCCTGGGAGGGAGTTACAGCCTCTGCGTTCTGAGCACAAAATCTCTCCCTATTCCCCGCTGCGACGGTGCCGTTTCGGGATTAAACCCTGGGCAGAGGCCCTCGCCCTGGAAGTCATCTCCGAATCGCGGCCTGGGACGGGTTCTCGGGAGGCCCGGCTCTGCATTCCCCGAGCCGTGAGGAACCGCCCTTCCTCTCGCCGCTGTCCGGGGAATGTTCCGGAGGCTCGCCCGCTTTCCCGGGCCCAATCCTGTTTCTTTCGTCTCTCTGAGCTGAGGGATTGCGAGTTTTACTGACACCCCCCCATCCCCATCCTCCCTGGGAGAGTGGGAATTCCCTGTGGGAAGGGATGGGACGCATCAACTGTGCAATGCTGAGGATTGGTTAGGTCGGTTTGGGGGCTCGGGGAAGGGTGTGGAAAGTCGGGATTGAGTCTGGAAAGAATGTGTCTCCTGACCTGGAACAAAGCAAACTGAGTGGGATGCGCGCAAACGCCATTCCCGTGCGGAAAACCCTCGGAAAACCGCACCGCAGATTGAGGACTCAGGAATCGGCGGATCGGAATGGGCCAGCGACCGAGTTCGGCCGGTGGGTGGGGTGACGGGGCTGCCGGGAACGCTGGCCTCTATTCCGAGGGGGTACTGGAGTTACACAGGAAAGGGAAGGTTTTGCTACGCAGGCCGCAGCAGCTGGGAGAACCCCTTCCCCGACGCGTACGGTTCCGGGGCCACGTATCCAAGCAGAGATGGGCTCGCACCGGAGGCGGCACGGGGGGAGGTCCGCTCGGCTGATCCCGGGGAGTCGGCGGGGAGCTGCCTGGCGAGGAGCGGGGGGCGTCGGTCAGGCCTGTACTCATTGGGGTTTAGAGGAATAAGGTCGGGTGGGGAGGCGACCTAATAGAAACAGAAAGGGTTCTTGGGTGGGGGAAGAGGACCTGACGGGGTGGGGGGAGATGGGGAGGGGCTGTTACCCCCTTGTGTTGGAGAGTCCAGGACCCTGAGGGGGCACCATCTCAGAGCGAGGGGGGCCGCCCACTGAAGACGGAGAATGGGGAGGGATTTCTCCTCTCTCCGAGGCGGTGGGGGTAGTGTATCTGTGGGATTCTTTACCGCAGCTGGGGGCGCTATCGAGTCCAGGTCATCGAGGGTATTGAAGTCTGTGACAGAGAGAGATCTTTCATCGGGAAGGGGATCGAGGGGGGAAAGGCAGGAAAGTGGGAGCTAAGGATGATCAAATGTCATTGACTGAGGGAGGGGCCGCACTGTCGGGGCCTTCGAGCCTCTCCCAGCCCTCAGCCTGAGGGAGGGCCGCACTGCCGGGGCCTTCGAGTCTCTCCCAGCCCTCAGCCTGAGGGAGGGCCGCACTGCCGGGGCCTTCGAGCCTCTCCCAGCCCTCAGCCTGAGGGAGGGCCACACTGCCGGGGCCTTAGAGCCTCTGCAAGCCGTCAGCCTGAGGGAGGGCCGCACTGCCGGGGCCTTCGAGCCTCTCCCAGCCCTCAGCCTGAGGGAGGGCTGCACTGCCGGGGCCTTAGAGCCTCTCCCACCCCTCACCCTGAGGGAGGGCCGCACTGCCGGGGCCTTCGAACCTCTCCAACCACCCCACAGCCTGAGGGAGGGCCGCACCGTCGGGGCCTTCGAGCCTCTCCCACCTCCTCAGCCTGAGGGTAAACTCTTTGGGGAGGGTCTCCCTGCCGGCGAGGGCCCAAGGTACCTCCATGGTTCAAAAAGTACAAGCAAGCGAGAACCCGGGGCCGGGTAGGGGGGGGACATCATTTTACAGTGAGCAGACGGAGCTATCGAGGAGACGTCAGGGGTAGGTTCTTTACTCAGGGAGTGGTCGGGGTGTGGAATGCATTGCCGGAGAGGGTAGTGGAGTTGCCCTCATTAGGGGCACTTAAGCTGCTATTACACAGGTATATGGATGGTAGCACAAGGTAGGGGTGGAGATTAGATAGACCTTGGGTATAGGGTAAAGGTTCGGCACAACATCGTGGGCCGAAGGGCCTGTACTGTGCTGTACTGCTCTATGTTTGACAAGCCTGGCCAATGCCCCTCCTCCTGGGATCTTGCTGTGTGCACAATGTCTTCCAGGTCACTCTAACACTTCATGGAAATTGCCTTGGAAGGGAATTAGGGCGTATAGAGACTGGTCTCTCTCTCCCTCTCTCCCCCGACTCTCCTACTCTCCCTCTCTCCCCCCCCCACAACTCTCTCTCTCCCCCCTCTCTCTCTCTCTCTCTCCCCATCATTCCCCCCGACTCTCCCACTCTCCCTCTCTCCCCCTCATTCCCCCCAACTCTCCCACTCTCTCCCATCACGCTCTCCCTCTCTCCCCCTCATTCCCCCCAACTCTCCCACTCTCCCCCCCTCTCTCTCCCCATTATTCCCCCCAACTCTCCCACTCTCCCTCTCTCTCTCCCCATCATTCCCCCCAACTCTCCCACTCTCCCCCACCATGCTCTCTCTCCCCCCTCTCTCTCTCCCCATCATTCCCCCCAACTCTCCCACTCTCCCCCCCTCTCTCTCCCCATCATTCCCCCCAACTCTCCCACTCTCCCTCTCTCTCTCCCCATCATTCCCCGCAACTCACCCACTCTCCCTCTCTCTCCCCCCCCTCTCTCCCCATCATTCCCCCCAACTCTCCCACTCTCCCCCCGACTCTCTCTCTCTCCCCCTCTCTCTCTCTCCCCATCATTCCCCCCAACTCTCCCACTCTCCCCCACCACGCTCTCTCTCCCCCCTCTCTCTCTCTCTCTCTCCCCGTCATTCCCCCCAACTCTCCCACTCTCCCTCTCTCTCCCCCCTCTCTCTCTCTCCCCATCATTCCCCCCGACTCTCCCTCTCTCCTCCCCTCTCTCTCCCCCCTCCCGACTCTCTCTCTCCCTCTCCCCCCCTCCCCCCCACTCTCTCTCCTCCCCTCTCTCTCTCCCCATCATTCCCCCCAACTCTCCCACTCTCCCCCTCTCTCTCCCCCCCATCATTCCCCCCGACTCTCCCACTCTCTCTCTTTTGCCTCCTCTCTCTCCCTCCCCCTCTCGCCCCCAACTCTCCCTCTCTCTCTCCCCCAACTCTCTCACTTCCCCCCTCTCCCTTTCTCCCTCCCCTGACTCTCCCACTCTCCCTCTCTCTCCTTCTCCCTCTCCCCCTCCCTCCCCCGAGTCTCCCACTCTCCCCCGACTCCCTCTCTCTGCCCACCTCTCTCTCCCTCTCCCTTTCCCCTCTCTCTCCCTCTCCCCTCCCTCTGTCTCCCCTGACTCTCCCACACTCCCTCTCTATCCTTCTCCCTCTCCACCCCCTCTCCCCCTGAGTCTCCCACTCTCCCCCCTCTCTTTCCCTCTCCCGCTCCCTTTCCCCCACTCTCTCCCTCTCCCCCTCCCTCACTCTATCCCCCTCTCCCGCTCTCTCTCTCTCTCCCCCTCACTCTGTCCCCTCTCTCCCTCTCTCTCCCCACCTCTCTCTCTTCCCCACTCTTCTTTTCTCTCTCCACCCTCCCTCTCCCCACCTCCCCCTGACTCTCCCTCTCTCCCTCTCTCTTTCCCTCTCTCTCCCTCCCCCTCTTTCTCTCTCTCCCCTCGATTCTTCCTCTCTCTTTCCTCCTCCCCTCTCTCTCTGCCTTCTCTCCTTTCTTCTATCCAGGACTTTATCTCTGTTCACCCCAATCTCTCTCTCTCTCTATCTCTGTGTATTCCCTCTCTGACTCTCGGTGTTTCTCTCATCTCCAGTCCCCAACATTTTCGTTCTCTCTCTCTCTCTCTCTCTCTCTCTCTCTCTCTCGCTCCCCCCATCCCTGTCACTTTTCACCTCTCTCTCAGTTAGGTTTCCTCTCTGTGCTTGCTGTCAGTCCCTTCTCCCTCATTCCTGAATTTCGACAGCCTCCCCCCACCCCTGTCCTTCCGCGATCCTCCCTCCTTGGGCATGTTTCTCTCGGCCTCTCCCATCCTGACCACATCCTTCCTCAGTGCCCGTGCTCCACATTCCATGTGGGATGGGGAAGCAGATAAGTCACGTTGAGCGGGGATCCCGGTCTCGGCCGCCGATCCCTCGGGCCGTCGTCTCTCCCCGGACCCTCGGGGAATGAGAACACAGCAGCTTTCGGAAACTCCCGAATGGGGACGGGGCAGATCTCAGATAACGAATCTCTTCCTCAAGCCGAGGTGCAACGCAGCCTCTGAGAAATACATCACCCCTGACTGGTCAACACTCAGAGACAGGAGGGACAGCAGATGCTGGAGAATCAAGATAATAAAATGTGGAGATGGATGAACACAGCAGGCCCAGCAGCATCTCAGGAGCACAAAAGCTGACGTTTCGGGCCTAGACCCTTCATCAGAGAGGGGGATGGGGAGAGGGAACTGGAATAAATAGGGAGAGAGGGGGAGGCGGACCGAAGATGGAGAGAAAAGAAGAGAGGTGGAGAGGAGTGTATAGGTGGGGAGGGAGGGAGGGGATAGGTCAGTCCAGGGAAGACGGACAGGTCAAGGAGGTGGGATGAGGTTGGTAGGTAGGAAATGGAGGTGCGGCTTGGGGTGGGAGGAAGGGATGGGTGAGAGGAAGAACAGGTTAGGGAGGCAGAGACAGGCTGGACTGGTTTTGGGATGCAGTGGGGGAAGGGGACGAACTGGGCTGGTTTAGGGATGCAGTCGGGAAGGGGAGATTTTGAAGCTGGTGAAGTCCACATTGATACATTGGGCTGCAGGGTTCCCAGGCGGAATATGAGTTGCTGTTCCTGTAACCTTCGGGTGGCATCATTGTGACAAATCAGCGATATTTCGATGTTCCACACATTGAGACGAAACAACGATCAGATAGCAATAAATTCCAGTCTCCAAATTTGGACACAGATACCCCCCGGGGAGGGAGTTACAGACTGGAATCTGATCAAGGGGTTCGGGGGGGTTTATATACAGAATAACAGATACCCCCGGGAGGGAGTTACAGACTGGAATCTGATCGAGGGGGTTTGGGGGGGTTTATATACAGAATAACAGATACCCCCCGGGAGGGAGTTACAGACTGGAATCTGATCGAGGGGGTTCGGGGGGTTTATAAACAGAATAACAGATACCCCCCTGGGAGGGAGTTACAGACTGGAATCTGATCGAGGGGGTTCGGGGGGGTTTATAAACAGAATAACAGATACCCCCCTGGGAGGGAGTTACAGACTGGAATCTGATTGAGGGGGTTCGGGGGGGTTTATATACAGAATAACAGATACCCCCCCCGCGGAGGGAGTTACAGACTGGAATCTGATCGAGGGGTTCGGGGGGTTTATATACAGAATAACAGATACCCCCCGGGGAGGGAGTTACAGACTGGAATCTGATCGAGGGGGTTCGGGGGGGTTTATATACAGAATAACAGATACCCCCCCGCGGAGGGAGTTACAGACTGGAATCTGATCGAGGGGGTTCGGAGGGGGTTTATATACAGAATAACAGATACCCCCCCGGGGAGGGAGTTACAGACTGGAATCTGATCGAGGGGGTTCGGGGGGGTTTATATACAGAATAACAGATACCCCCCCCCCGGAGGGAGTTACAGACTGGAATCTGATCGAGGGGGTTCGGGGGGGTTTATATACAGAATAACAGACACCCCCCCCCCCCCGGGGAGGGAGTTACAGACTGGAATCTGATCGAGGGGGTTCAGGGGGGTTTATATACAGAATAACAGATGCCCCCCCGGGAGGGAGTTACAGACTGGAATCTGATCGAGGGGGTTCGGGGGGGGGGTTTATATACAGAATAACAGATACCCCCCCCCGGGGAGGGAGTTACAGACTGGAATCTGATCGAGGGGGTTCGGGGGGGGGGGTTATATACAGAATAACAGATACCCCCCGGGTAGGGAGTTACAGACTGGAATCTGATCGAAGGGGTTCGGGGGGGGGGGGGGTTTATATACAGAATAACAGATACCCCCCCCCGGGGAGGGAGTTACTCAGGTGCTGGGTGCAGAAGGTTCTGTGTGGAATAGCTGGCAGCGAGCGGCTGGAAAGCGTGGGACTGGCGGCGCGAACATGTGGAAGAGCCACATTCCTGGCCCTCGCTTTCATCCCTGAGGAGCTGCTCCCTTCGTGCAGCGCCTGCCCACACCCCCTCTTCTCCTCACCCCCACCCCCTCACCCCCCCACTCCCGGTCGCTGTCCTGCCTGCCTCGCGGGACACACCAGCCCCCACCCCACCCCCCCCCCCCCCCCAACACCCGGTTTAACGTCCGCTCTGCCACAGCGAGATCTTTGAGCTTTGGTCGAGCGTTCAGAGGGCAATCCCTCCCTCCCTGTACTTTACCACCCCCCCCCCCCCCCCACCCCTGCACCCGCCCTCCTCCCCCAACCCCCACAGCACCACGCAGGCCCTTCGGCACTCAGTACTACCCCGGCGTCCCAATCCTGCTCCGGGATCACTCTCAAACCCTGCACGCCCCGCGTTTCTCTCTGCTCCGTGTGCCTCCCCGAGAGTCGCTGAAGGCATCGCAGACAACAGCCCGGGGGTGGGGGGGGGGGGGGTTTGCTGGGAGTCACGTAGACTCACCCTCTGCCCGTATTTAAGCTGGGCTGTTAGACTCCTCAGCAACTGGTGACAGCCCCCCCCTCAATCCTTCATGTATCCATCAGTTCCCTTCTACCCTCCCAATGTTTAGGATTCAGACCCCCCCCCCACCCCCAGGGTCCTTTTGAGAGAGGGATTCCGACGGCCAAGAGACAGACCGAGATCAGAAATATTTCCTCTTCCCTGCTTTAAATGCCATCCCATTACTTTTGAAGCAATGATTGGGCTCTCCCTGAAGAGGAAACGTTCCCTCCACACCCTCCCAGTCAAATCTCTCTCAGGATCGGCTGCGTTTAATTTCATTTCCTCTCTCTCTCTCTCTCTCTCTCTCAATCTCAGAGCCGGGTCCAGCTCTGCCAACATGAGACGAGCCGCACAGCGTCCAGGAGGGTCCCAGGAGTGTGAGTGAGGCGAGCGGGTCCGGTGTCAGTGCGAGGGACGGGGGCCTGGAGGCGGGACACACAGACACAGACAGACGGAGAGGACTCACGCCCTGCGCTGGGGAGAGCGGGGAGCAGCGTTACAGCCTGGGCTGGGGCACAGCGTCTCACTCAGAGATAACACTCCCGGCGGAGCGCAGGCAGGGGCTCTCCCTCTCGCTCACACTCACACACTCTCTCACACACACACACACTCACACTCACACTCACACAGACACACACACACATAGAGACACACACACACACAGACACACACACACTCAGAGACACACAGACACACAGACACACACACACTCAGAGACACACAGACACACACACTCTCTCACACACACACAGACACACACACACATAGAGACACACACACACTCAGAGACACACAGACACACACACACACACATAGACACACACACACACACACACACACATAGACACACACACACACACACAGGCACTCACACACACTCACTCACTCACTCACAGACACACACACAGACACACACACTCACTCACACACAGACACACTCACACACACTCACTCACACACACACTCACACACAGACACACACTCACACACACATACACACACACACACACACACACACACTCACTCACTCATTCACAGACACACACACTCACTCTCACACACACACACACACACACACTCACTCACCACACTCACACACACACACTCACAGACACACACACACACTCACAGACACTCACACACACACACACTCTCACACACTCACACACACTCTCTCACACACAGACACACACACACACTCTCTCACACTCACACACACACACTCTCTCACACTCACACACACACAGACACACACACACACTCTCACACAGACACACTCACACACAGACACACACACACTCTCTCACACAGACACACACACACTCTCTCACACTCACACACACACACTCACACACACACACTCACACACACACACTCTCACACACACACTCTCACACACACACACACTCACACACACACACTCACACACACTCTCACACACACACACACTCACACACACACACACACACACTCACACACACACTCTCACACACACACACTCTCACCACACACACACACTCACACACACACACACACTCACACACACACACACTCACACACACACACACACACACACACACACACACACTCACAGGGAGCAGGTTGAGCCGCTGAAACAAACAGTGACGAGGTCGAAGATCACAGAAGCATCTCGTGGGGCGGGGCGGGTGCGGCCTGCTCATGCTCCCATCTCATACCGTAACCCCCCCCACCCCCCCGACCTTCCTCTCTCTCCCCCCACAGGGGCTGGGGTGGGGGGGGAGGCCTGCTCATGCTCCCATCTCATACAGTAACCCCCTCACCCCCCGACCTTCCTCTCTCTCCCCCCACAGGGCTGGGGTGGGGGGGAGGCCTGCTCATGCTCCCATCTCATACAGTAACCCCCCTCACCCCCCCGACCTTCCTCTCTCTCCCCCCACAGGGGCTGGGGTGGGGGGGGAGGCCTGCTCATGCTCCCATCTCATACAGTAACCCCCTCACCCCCCCGACCTTCCTCTCTCTCCCCCCACAGGGGCTGGGGTGGGGGGGAGGCCTGCTCATGCTCCCATCTCATACAGTAACCCCCTCACCCCCCGACCTTCCTCTCTCTCCCCCCACAGGGGCTGGGGTGGGGGGGAGGCCTGCTCATGCTCCCATCTCATACAGTAACCCCTCACCCCCCCGACCTTCCTCTCTCTCCCCCCCACAGGGGCTGGGGTTGGGGGGGGGATGGCCTCCCATCTCATACAGTAACCCCCCCCACCCCCCCCGACCTTCCTCTCTCTCCCCCCCACAGGGGCTGATTGAAGATCGGGGCTGGGGTGGGGGAACAGGAGGGGGGTGTGGGCCGGGGTCAGGTTGCTGGGGGGGGGGCATTATGAGGAGGGGGATTTGGTTAATGGGTGTGGGGGGGGGGGAGCAAAGCCTGGCTCAGGGCTATCAGAGGTTTGTGGGGAATTATTTCTACAGCGGGTGTGGGCTTCGCTGGGCTGGGCCCAGTACGTACTGCCCCGTCCTAGTTGCCCCTTTTGTGCAAAGCAGGGTGGCGGGGGGGCGCCGGGTGAGCTGCCCCTTGAGCCACCGCAGCCCAATGTCAATCTATTCCCATTGACTATTTTTCAGGAACGTCGCAGATAGTCAACCCTCACGCCAACTCCAGGAAAAGACCCTTCGGCCCGTCAGCTCCTAGCGCTCTTCCGTCCGGAGATTGTGGTCGGCGGGGTGCTGGGGGTGGGCAGCGGGGGATAGTGCCCCCAGAAAGGCGGAGGGCGAGAGAGAGGGAGAGGTCGATAAATCCGCAGCAAGCCTCCGCGCACATCGGGGATAGGAGGGCCGGGCGGAGCCGGTTTGGGCCTGAATGGCCTTCGCCAAGCTCCCCGCGTGACCCGTCCCGTGTGGAGATCCCCCGGACCTCGCCGCGTGGAAAGCGGGATCCTCCCGCGCCTGAGCCCATGACTGCGGGGGACGGCAGCGACCCTCTGGGGGGGGCCGGCGAGCGGGAGCCGCCCCCCGGCACCCTTTCTCCGAGTGGGCAGGGAGGGGCGCGACGGCGAAGAGGAGGGAGGAGGAAGGGGGCAGCTGGCGCAGCAGGCGCTCCCTCTTCGAGACGTATTACTGGAACAGCCAGCAGTACCCGCTGCTCCTGACCGTCCTGGGCATCGTCATCGGGATCTGCCTCGCCCTCATCGCCATCTTCTTCATCAGCGGCAGGGTGAGCTCAAACCCCGACACCCCCCTCCACCCGGCTCCCACCGCGAGGCCCGCGCACCCAACGCGAGGGCCGTCCCCACCACAAGGCCTGCTCTGACCTCGAGGCCCGCGCTCCCACCGCGAGGCCCGCTCCCACCATGAGGCCTGCTCCGACCGCGAGGTCCCCGGCTCCGACCGCGATGCCCCCCGGCTCCGACCATGATGCCCCCGGCTCCGACCGCGAGGCCGCCGGCTCCACCCCAAGTCCCACTCCGACCCCGAGGCCGCCACTACCACCACGAGGCTCCAGCTCCCACCGCGAGGCCTGCTCTGACCCCGAGGCCCCCGCTCCCACCGCGAGGCCCCCGGCTCCCACCGCGAGGCCCCCGGCTCCCACCGCAAGGCCCCCGGCTCCCACCGCGAGGCCCGCCTCCGACCCCGAGTCCCGCCCCGACCCTGCGGCCCACTCCCACCGCGTGTCCTGCCACACTCCCCGCCCCTAACCCCCAGGCCCGCCACAATCCCAGGCACTACCCCAATCCCAAACCCAACCCCGAGTCCCACCACAATCCCTATCGCAACACCGCAATCCCATTTCCAGCCCCGATGCCAATTCCTGAGGCCTGGCCGACGCGCCGTGCTGCCCACAACATGGCCGCGCCCAGCGCGCTGACCAATGGCAGCGAGCAGTCCAACTGCCTTCCCGGTGAACGGCTGTCGTTGTTGGG